>NC_056731.1:1695759136-1696059136 GCF_019279795.1 Protopterus annectens
CTCCACAATCAGACCTGATAACTCAGCAAAAAGGTTTGCTACTCCACCCAAATCTTCCATTTCTCAACTTGATCCCATGGATGGTAGGATTTTAATTCCTCAAAGGCACCAGTTCTTTGAAGAGGTTGATCAGGTCCTATGAGAAGCCAGGAGACCCACTACTAGAAAATCTTGCAGAGCTAAATGGAAAAGATTTTCCTGTTGGTGTCACAAACGTAGTCAGGACCCACACTTATCAGAAGTTCCTGCTGTACTGTAATATCTCTGCAAACTACTTTGATCAGGTTAGGCCTACTCTTCTATAAGTGCTCACCTGCCAGCTGTCAAAGCCTGTTTCCCTCTTAGCCATCCACTTGGGAATAGAGAGGAGGTCAGGCTTTCCCTCAGGGAGTCCTGCATCTTAACCCACTAAGGAAATCTGTCGCTCCCCCTTGGGATCTTAACCTTGTACTAGAAAAGCTTACATTGCCTCCTTTTGAATCAGCATGTTCCACCTCTCCAAAATTCTGTACTTGGAAAAGTATCCTTCTCTTGGCTCTCACCTCTGCTAGGAGAGTTTCTGAGTTACAAGCTCTCATGGCCATTCCCCTTTACTTATTTTTCACAAGGACAGGGTGACTCTCTGGGATAATTCATCCTTCATACTTAAAGTGTTGAACAAGCTGTCCCTAAAGCAGACTATTCAAGTACCTATTTTCTTTCCCAATCTCCAAAACGGGTGAAAGAATCTTTACATGCTCTGGACATTTAACGGCAACTGAGACTTTATGTGGACAAAACTAAATCCTTCAGAAAGACTGTCATGTTTTTTGCATCTTTTGAATCTTAAGCTGGACCAGTCTGTCTCTCCCAGAAAACAATTCAGCTTGGATCTCTTAAGGCTATATCTTTCTGCACTCACACTATGATGAGACCTTGCCTTCCTGCCTGAAAGCACATTCCACTAGGGCAGTGGCTTTCTCAGGAGCTTTTCACAAAGGAGTACACTCTGGGTCTGCCTTAGGGGGAGGGTGCCACCAAAATCGATGCTTTCTCCAGGTCCAGGGTGCCTTTGCTAAGTCAGTCGTGTCAAGAATGCTGGACATCTATACTCAGTAATCAATCACCCTTCTTTCCTTCTTCATCTGTAAGAATCATCCATATGCCAGGAATACTGCAACAGTGATTTCAGTCAGGGCGTAATAGAGTTGTGTAAGAATTTACTCTAACAGTAGATGTCCTACTGATCAGTGTTGCAGTATTGCATCCCACCCTCCGTCCCCTCTTCTTTACCTCACTTCAGCTTTCCTTTTCTTCTACACCTTTGCTTTAGCCTCTGCTCTGTTGCATGGGAAAAAGGGGGCATCCTACCTTTTGAGATACACCCCTCCTAGCTGACCAGTCTCCCTCAGTAGTTTTCAGGCTGCTGGTTTGGAGATACTCTGAGTATCCACACTCTTATGTCCATGTGCGTACACCAATGCATATGAGCTGAGGTCATACATCAGAGATACAACACTGGGAAGGTAAAGCTTTGGTACCCGATATGTCCATCAGCAGGGTAAATCTCCATATGTCAACAGTGATCTGTAGGATATGTACTGTTATGGTAAATTCTTACACAACTGTACTTTCTGCATAGTAGCTCATCCTTCTCACCTTTTAGATCTGCCTTTGAGCTGTTGTACATGGCTGTATTTTGTGAGAAGGTTATCTTACAAATACCAGTCAAGTACAAGTATGGCTTATTCTCAGTCAAAAGTAGGGTCTCTTTCCTCCTGAAAATATGAATTACTGAACGATCACTATTGTTCCTCAATTAAAAATCTCCTCTTTCATAAAAACACATTCTTACTCTCTTAGAAATTCAGACTGTAACCTCCTCATTAAACTACCATATACCCTAACGATTACTGAGAGAACATTCACAAAAATAGTATTACAATACTGGACAACATGACATTAAATCAACAGTATCCAATAAAGACTTTAAACAGGTACTGAAGAAATGCAACATAAATCCCTTCAGTGTGAGTGGACTTCTAACACATGGCTTCACACTGATGAGCATGTTGGGTAGAGCTCTCCTGGTATGAATATGGACACTTTGAAAAACATCCAGCAAAAAGACATTTATTTGGCTAAAATTAGTTTGATGGTTAGTCACTACACTGCTTTGATGTCAGCAATAAAGAAATCAAGAAAAATAAAATAGAAAAGGGGAAGAAAAAAACTGGTGGGAAGAGTCCTGTAGCTGCTCAGCAAAAAGCAGTTCAGGTTTCAGCCTTAGTACATGAGATGGTGTTCAGGAATTTACAGAAATGAAATGCATTCAAAGGTGTTTAAAATAAGCGAGACACTGGCGAAATGCATACAGTCAAATGAAAAAAGGCTGGGAAAAAGATGCTTTTTAGTAGACATTCAGATTAGATGATAAAATTGTAGAAATCAGTGACTGAAAAGAAGGAAAGACTGACTTGAATATGAAGTGTCTCAATAAGTACTTTTTTCACAGAATTGTAGGGGTGGAAGACAAAGAATGCAGAGAAAATCTGAGATTTTCAGTTATACCAGAGAAAATGTAAGGCGCAGATTGCATTAATTTTATGAAAGTACAAATAAGCAGCTGGATTGGTATTCAGTAGCAGGACTTGTTAATTGAAAGGGCACATCAGGTATTTGCTCAAAATCTGGACATGAAGAAGAAGCTAAGACCTGTAATAGGAACAGGGAATATGCAGTCATAGCGTTGTCACCTCACAATAAGACGCTGTCCTGTTCAATTCTCAGCTAGAGCGTCTTCTGCGTGGAGACATTCGTGAATGGGCGTACCTTCGTTGAAGATTTTGCATCAGGCTTGGCAAGCCGGTATGTAAAAATCAACTGCCAATCATTAGCAGACCGGAATTCCGCTGTGGCGACCCCTAACCGGGAAAAGCCGAAAGACACAAACAAATCAACAGGAGAAACATCTACAGACAAAACTGTGCCTTATATAAAGTGTTAATTATTGAGGACACCAGATTGTTTGTAGAACGATTATACACTGTAGACTAGGCAGAAGCAGAGCAGGTTTATCTCTGCAGTCAGAGGATGTCAGGAGGCAGGTGTGAGGTTCAAGGTGCTATAGCCAGCTATCTTCAGAATACTTTGTTCTAAAGGAAGAAAGATATTTTTGGTTGCAGAACAGATGACGGGGGAAATTAAAAAAAGGTTTACTCAGCAAGGTGAAAGGATTCTGCTTCTGATTATTCTAACAATGGCTCAGGCCATATACAGAACATGCCAGTAAAACATTTCAGTGTTCCAAAGGAAAATGATTGAGCAACAGAAAAAAAGTGCATGAGCTGACTAGAAAACTTAATTTCAAATAGAGATGATAAGAAACAACTGCATAAAAGATAAGCTGCCAGACATTCATGTGTGCATGTAACACACAAGTTGAAAATAAGGATTAAAAAAATGGTCATGTATAATAGATGGGAACAATAACAAATTATCATAATGGCTATGTTATCCATGTTATCTTGGAGTATAAATGAGCTTACAGTTTTAGACAAAATGGAAAAAGTCATCATCATCAACTTCCTTTATACACCATTCTCTACATTGGGTTGGGATATCATGTCAGCTGTTGCCATCTGTCTCGATTCACCACAACTTTCCTACCTTCTTCAGCAGTCATGCCTGTCTCTCTCATGTCTTCTCTCACTCAATCCATCCACCTCTTTGCTGGACACCCTCATTTCTTCTTGCCTTCTTCCTATTTGTCACAGATTTTCTTCACCAGATTATCTTCTGCTTTTCTGCACGTTCCTGAACCACTGTAATCTGTTCTCTTTGACCTTGTCTGCAATTGGAACTACGTGGCTTCTGCTTTGATGTCTTCATATCTTCGTCTGTCCCACAATGCACATCCTACCACCCATTTCATGCACTTCATCTCCATGACCTCTAGCTTCCTCAGCTGCTCTGCCTTCTCTGCTCAGGTTTTTGTACCATGTAGTAGCACTGGTCACACCACTGTTTTGTACACCTTCTCTTTTCAGCTTCTTTGGTATTGTTCTGTCATACAGTGCACCTGACTCTCTCTGCCAGTTGGCTGCACTCCCTCTGATTCTGGTTCTGATCTCCTCATTCAGACGTCCCTTCTCTTCAGCTACCTCTTCCATATACTTGTAGCTATTAAGCTGTTCCACTACTTTCCATTCTGTCTCAGTCTCAGCCACCTCTGCCAGGTACTGGAAGATGTTAACCTGTTCCACTGTTTTCCCTTCTATCTCATTTCCCAGCGTCTTCTAATGCCCCCCATTTGCTGCCATTAGAATTGTCTCATCTCTGCTCAGTTTTGACCCATATGCCTTCAGTTTTGCATTCCATTCCTCTAGCCTTTGTTGAAGTACTTGCTATGAGTCTCCCTGTGATGCTACATTGTCTGCATTCAGCACCTTTGTTGACATGATCCTCCGACCTGTTTGCTAATGTAGTCTATCACCAGTATTAACAGCTGTAGATTCAAAGCTGTTCTCTGATGCACACCCATCTTATTGGGAACCCCTTTGTCAGTCCAAATACTGTTTCTGTTTGAGTTATTGGATCTTTGTACATACCCTGCACTGTTTATGGGGCTTTGAACCATTGCAAGACTGCCCAAATCAGCTTTCTTGGGACCTTGTCATATGCTGCCTCCAGTTGTAGGAATGCCCAATTTGGACTGTTTCCTCATCTCTAGCTTTTTGTCAACCATCTACCTCACTGCAAACAATGGCTCAGTTGTGCTATATCCTGATCTAAATCTGAACTGCTCATCTCCCATATTAATTTCTACTACTCTTCATATTTGTTTATCAGTCACCCACTCCAGGACTTTCACGCAGTGTGAGAAGTTTGATACCTCTATACTGTCCACAGTTGTGAATGTTCCCTTTGATGTTCATCGTGCATACAGCTGCAGTCATAACAGATGGGTTCTCCTGCCTTCAGGCGGGTCCTCGGTCAGCCGAATTCCAAAGTCTAGGTCCGGGGTCGGTTGTCGTCGCCCCTTCCCTGACGTCAGTGCGACAGGGGTATGAAGGAACCAGCTGACGCCATTTTCTTCAGTCTTTCTTGCCGTGCGGTGCCCGAAGCAGAAGCAGTTCGCAAGTGCCGGTCGGCCAGCTCCTGAGATTACGAAAATTTGGAAACCGAAGTCTTCTTAAAAGCTAAGTACCCCGTTGGGGAAACTTTTCTTGCCTCAGACCGATGTCAGACAAAGTTAATAATTGTATTTCTTGTGGGAAGCAAATACCGCATAAGGATTTCCATTCCCTCTGTATACCTTGTTTAGGCCCAGACCACGACGTCTCGGTCTATCGCTTTTGTGCTACTTTCAACAAACGCACTATTAAGCGTCGGGCGGAGTTCACCCAGCATTATTTTGGGAAAGCATTTAACTATACTATGTCGTCGGATACTCCGACTCTGGTTTTGTCTAAAAAACGCAAAGACAAGGACCGACACACAAGGTCCGCGGCCTCTACCGACACCACGCCAAAGCCGACTACACGTGGTCCAGTTCTCAGCAAGGCGCCTACGCAGCCCCTGACTACCGACGACACTTCTTTGATGGTGTCTCCTGTGCCCGAGGTCGCAGGCTCCTCGGCCCACACCCCGACTACAGATACTGAAGCCACTCTTGGCGTTGAATCTCAGAATGTGGACAGGTCCACCTCCACTCAAGGTGTCTTCAGACCTTCCTCTTCTTTCTCCATCAAGGCTTTCACTAAGTCTAAAGCAACCTTGCACTCTAAGAGACCAGCTACACAGGGCCCATCTCCAGGTCCCATGCCTAAGAAACAGATGCTTAAAATGGCTGAGGATTTAATTACTCTTATCAGAGGTTCTCAGCCCCCACCAGACAAAAGGCCCAGAGTGGAGGTTCTCAGACCCCACCAGACAAAAGGCCCAGAGTGGAGGAAGATTCCCCCGCCTCTGATCAGGGCTCCATTATTTCAGAGCATTCTGATGAGCAGGAAATTTCTTACTCCCCTTTTGAAGATTCTGATGCGGAGGAGTCCATCCCTTCTGTCCCCCCCCCCCCCCCAGAGGATTACTCATTTGGGGAAACTTTGCATACCTTAAGGGAACACTTCCACTGGGAAGGCCAAGATTATTCAGACTCCAAGAAAAGGCTCAGGGAATTTCTCTTGCTACCTCAGCACAGGCTTCTGGCTATACCTCCTGTCTTGGACATCCTAGATGATGTTTACTTGGAGGCTTGCCTTAACCCGGACTCTCTACCTCCAGCTCCAGTTAAGCCTGACAGGTACTACAGGGTTCCTGACTCACACCAGTTTTTATACAAAAGCCATGCTGCTGACCCAGAAACCATCTCACAGGGCCCCAAGGGAGTTAAGGCCTCCATTGCTAAAAATCCATTACCTTCCGAGATAGATTCCAGATCCTTAGAAAGGTGGGGAAAAAAGGTATATACCTCGGCTACCTTATCCATGAGGGCCTTAAACTGTCAGTTTCATATGCTAAAATACCAACAGTTTTTGTTATCACAATTGAAAAGTAAAATGTCACAACCTGAACAACCAGACTTAAAGGAGTTGCAGGATTTGATGCATAGTGCAGAACAAGTGGGTAAGCATACCTTACAATGTGGTTTTGATGCTCTAGAGGCCTCATGCAGAGCTGCTGTTACAGGATCAGTCATACGTAGGCATGCCTGGCTCAAGGAACAAGCCTTGCCTGATCATGTCAAAGCTAAGTTACTAGACGCCCCTCTTCAAAAGGATGTACTATTTGGTGCTAAGGCTGAGGAGGTGTTAAGGAAAATGGAGGAAAAGGCTAAATCAATGCAAACTGTGAAAGAATTTCTACAGGTACAACCCCCACGTTTTAGTAGAAATTGACCTTCCAAAAACTGGTCCTTTCCTGCCACGGGCAGACCCCAAAGAGGCAGATACAGGCGCCCGAGGGGCAGAGGACAATCCCAAGGATCGTTTAGAGGCAGACAATGGCAAGCTCCTACACATAGAGGTGGTGAGGATAACTCGCAATCTTTCAGAAAGCAAACCCAATGACTTCCCCTTTGCATGCCAACCAAGTCTCAAATGGCAGCCCCTTTAGGAGGAAAGCTGGCATTATTTTCCAAAAATTGCCATATTGTCACAAAGGACAAATGGATCCTGGACATTATAAACAGAGGCTACAAATTCCATTTTCGCAACCTTCCAAAAATGAGAGGCATGCCAAACCTGCCACACAATCAAAGGGCAGAGGCACAAAGACAAATCACAGATCTCATAAACATGAAAGCTATTCAAGAGGTACCTACGCATGAACAAGGTCAAGGTTTTTATTCCAGGCTATTTCTGGTGCCAAGGAAGGGAAAAGATTGGAGACCTATTTTGGACCTTTCCATCCTAAACACATTTCTACTCGTACCAAAATTCAAGATGCTCACTCTACAGCAACTTCTTCCCATGCTGGGCAAGGAGTCTTGGCTGGTAACATTGGACCTCAAGGAGGCATACCTGCATGTCCCAGTCAGACAAAACTGCAGAAGGTACCTCAGGTTTCTTGCAGGTTCAACCCATTATCAATTCTCTGCATTGCCCTTTGGCTTATGTACTGCACCCAGAGTATTCACAAAATGCCTGGCATCAGTAATTGCCTACTGCAGACTTCAAGGGATACAAATATACCCCTATTTGGACGACTGCCTGATCCAAGCGGACAGCAAGCACATTCTTCTGAAACATCTGGCTTATGTAATAAGGTTGTTGAACTCTCTGGGATACACAGTCAACAAAAAGAAATCAAGGCTAATACCCTCTCGGAAGATAATTTTCCTGGGTGCCAATTTGGACACAAACACCCAGATGGCCTACCTCATGCCAGAGAAGCAGGGGCAACTAAATCAATACTTCAGAACACTAGCAAGTTTCACCAGGCTGACTGCAAGGAAAATCCTGCAGGCTCTGGGATTCATGGCATCTTGCATCTTACTAATCCCATGTGCAAAGCTGCATATGAGGAAACTACAATGGTACCTGAAAAACATATGGTCTCAACACAGCCACAGTTTGGAAACAATAATACCACTAATACCATGTCTGCAAAAGGAATTTCTGTGGTGGGCTCAAGCATGTCAAACAAACACAGGTCTTCCATTCAGCAAGCCTCAAGCAAATCAAGTCATCACAACAGATGCCTTGGATTACGCTTGGGGGGCGCACATGACAGATCGGTGCATTCAGGGCAAATGGTCCCAAAAAGAAAAGCACCTTCATATCAATCTAAAAGAAATGCTAGCAGTAATAAATGCTATTATAGCTTTCAAGGACCTTCTACAACCAGGTCAACTATTGATAAGAACGGACAACACCACAGTTATGTGGTACATAAACAAACAGGGAGGAGGAACACATTCTTACCCCCTGTGTAGACTGGCCATGTCACTTTGGAACATGGCTATGGACTTACAAATAGAATTACAAGCACAGTACTTGCCAGGCAAGGAGAACACACTGGCAGACAACCTAAGCAGGAATATGACAGATCCACACAAATGGAAATTGCATCCAGAAGTTTGTACAGAAATAATACAAGAATGGGGAAAGCCAGACATAGATCTCTTTGCCTCCCACAAAAAATCATCCATTGACAAAATTCTGCTCAAGGATCTTCCATCCAAAGGCCTGGAGAGTGGACGCTCTCTCTTTCAGTTGGACATCAATGACAGTTCCCACCTCTTCCTCTGCTGCCCAAAGTTCTATTGAAAACCAGAGCAGACAGACCAAAAATGATTCTCATTGCTCCAGACTGGCCAAGGCAACACTGGTACCCACTCCTGAGGAGCCTGACGCATTCGCCACCATGGACCCTGCCTCTAATGCCTCTTCTTCTGACTCAGCACAGCTTCAAAACTCTTCACAGCCAGCTAAAAACACTCAATCTAGCCGCATGGAAGATTCCTTAGCATCACAACAGGCCCTACTCTCCAAGGAGGTGCAGGATGTCATTTTGGAGGCCAGAAGGCCATCAACTAGAAAAGCTTACTCCGCAAAATGGAAACGTTTTTGTGTCTGGAATGAGAAAAAGGGCCAGGATCCTGGAAAACTGAATTTACCTCAAATACTACAATATTTGGCTGAACTGCTAAGCAGTGGACTTTCTTTCTCCTCCATCAAAATCCATGCCTCAGCCATTTCTGCAGAATACAACACAGATCCACCTTTATTCTCTCACCCTCTCTTAAGGCAGTTCCTCAGAGGGGCTAAGAATTTAAGACCTCCAAGGAAACAATCAATACCTGCTTGGGATCTTAATTTCATTCTGGAAAAACTGACCTTGCCTCCTTTTGAGCCAGCTGCCTCATCAGATTTACAATACTTGTCCTGGAAAACAGCTTTCCTTCTGGCTATCACCTCAGCTCGTAGAGTTTCAGAACTACAGGCTCTCATGGCTGTCCAGCCTTTTATCATCTTCCATCAGGACAGAGTTTCCTTACGAACCAACCCGTCCTTTATGCCTAAAGTGTTATCCAGGGTAGCTTTAAATCAGGCCATACATTTACCTACTTTTTATCCTAATCCTCAAAACAAAGGGGAGAGATTACTACATTCCTTGGACATCCACAGACAACTGCGTTATTATTTGGACAGAAAAGCCTTTCAGAAAATCAGAACAGCTCTTTGTGGCCTATGCGGTTGGAGCTCAAGGAAAGCCAATTTCCAAACGGACAGTCTCAAAATGGATAGCACACTGCATACGCTTTTGCTATTCCTTTCATGGAAAAATGTACCTACAGGCATTAGAACTCATTCCACCAGGGCCACAGCCACCTCTGCAGCCTTCCTCAGAGGAGTTCCTACCAAGGATATTTTGGAAGCAGCCACTTGGAGTTCTGTGCATACCTTCTCCAAGCACTACAACCTACCATTATACTCCAAATCTAGAGCAGGCTTTGCCACTGCAGTCTTGCAGGGCATTCTGGCTCCTCCTAGTTCCACCTAGTGCCTACCACCCCTTTCTTAGCTTTGGGATTCTACCCATCTGTTATGACTGCAGCTGTATGCACGATGAACATAGTACAGTTTTGTACCTACCATAAATGTAGATGTTCGAGTGCTAATACAGCTGCAGTCCAGGTTTCCCTCCCTCCTTCCCCTCTTGGGACAGGCCTATAGGCTAACACATCCTCATACAACCTGATTGGGGTATTCATTTATGATGTATTTGCTTGCAACTACTGCATTTTGATTATATTGCACTGCATTATTACACAAATTTATGTATTGCCTTCCTTCTGCGGACACCTGACATCTGGGGCAAGAAAAACTGAAGAAAATGGCGTTGGCTGGTTCCTTTATACCCCTGTCGCACTGACGTCAGGGAAGAGGCAACGAAAACCGACGCTGGACCTAGACTTTGGAATTCGGCCGACCGAGGACCCGCCTGACGGCAGGAGAACCTATCTGTTATGACTGCAGCTGTATTAGCACTCGAACATCTACATTTATGGTAGGTACAAAACTGTACTTTCTTGTACACCGGCACTAGTACACTTATTGTACAGTTATCTGGGATGTACCTTTCTCTCTCTACTGTTATATTCCAAAGTCTTTTATTGATTTCTCAGTAAAAATCATTTAAACAACAAGTTATGATAAACTTATGTACAGATTTTACAAAGGTCTCAGGCTCTGTATGAAATGTTATAGATATAAAGAAGGGTACAATATTCATTCATTCATACTTTCAAAGTGACTAATTTGATAGAGATGGATCTAAATTTAATGGCTGAATAAGGGATAAAACTTTTGTCAAGGGGTTGTTGGTCCATTTTCTGGGATGTATTCTTGCTTCTTTAACTTTTATTTCCATCGACACTACTTCAACAAATAGGGTCTTGAAATCTTGTAAGGTTGGAATGGAGGGTGACTTCCATCTTCTTGTAATACATTTTTTGGCTACTGCTAGGATTGTCCAAAGAAGATACTTATTTTTGTTATTCAATACCATAGATTCATTTACATTCAGAAAAATTAACGGTTTTGAAAATATAAAGGAATCAGTAAAGATGACTTGGAGAAAATTTTCAACATCATTCCAAAATTTCTTAATGTGTGAACAATCGTAAAAGATGTGAGGCCAACCGACCTTGCATTTTAAAGAGCATCTCCAACACGTCACCTGCTCCGAGGAGTTAAATTTAGCAATCTTACTAGGCATGTAAAAACCTCTATGCAAAAATTTCCAGGAGAAAACTTTCATATTTGTAAGTTAGAGGTTAATTTAAGAGAATGTAAAATATTTGATTTCGTAGAAGTTAGGGACAATGTGCAGTCTTTAGTAACAAAATCCCAAAACCTCTGATTAGAAGTATTCTTGTAAGTAATAATAATTTTATAAATTTTTTAAATTAAATGTTTCCAGTTAAATTCACCATGTAGTATTTCATTCATAAGAGTTATGCATTTAGATGGAGAGTTAAAGGAAGAACTCTGTATTGTTCTGCACAAATCCTGAGTGAATAGAAGCAGACTATTGAGAACTAGCCAGTCTGAAGATGGTAGATCATATTCTTTGATCAGAATTTGTGTATCTATGGTAACTAAATTCTTTGTGCAGGGAAACCAGCATGTAAACTTTTTCCTTTCCCAATAGCTGGGTGTATCTAGACTAATATTATCGAAAAAGTTTTTTGTAGCTTTAAAGGGGAATAAAAGCTGGAGCCATATTTTAATGTCAATATTGTTATTTACAAAACTTCTAAAGGACTTAATAGATATGGTTTAAGTAATCTAGGTTAGTAAATTTAATAGTATTATACTGTATATTAATACAAAGTACATACCAAAGTTTGTTACTTAATTTGCTTAATTGTAATTTTTTATTAGTTTATTTTCATTTAGGATAATACATATATGTAGCTTTTTCCAAGCCGAAGAATATTTGGGATCTATCCAATTTAATATTGTATGTTAAGTTGTCTATCTCGCCTTCATTCTTGCTGGATGGGTTCGGAGCCGACCTCGGCTCCGACTCGGCCACTCTAAAAGCTCGAGAGTTGGTTCCATCAGCTCGAGGCTCCCCTTATATCCCACAATGCTAGGCGTGAGTTACCTCAGATCTCGTTTGCCGCTACAGCGATCGAGGTGTTTGGTTTCTACCGGCTTCTTGGTGAGTTATTGTAGAGTAATTTTTAGTCTACTTAAACCCCTTTAGTTTAATTCTTAACAGTTATTTCCCTTAGTTTAGTGGATTTTGTCCCTTTTTCTCTTCTATTATCCCCTTTTCCACAAAGAACTTATAAGTTCTTCCCTCGGGCCTTCGGGCCTTTTCCATCCCCTAGTGGTGTGTGTGTGATTTTCTCAGGAATTTAAAACTTTGATAGTGAGTTTTAATTTTTGAGTTAAACTTGTATAGGGTGTAATCAGTGTGTTTGACTGTGTGTGTGTGGTTACACTTTCTTCAATAATGTCTAAAGACTCAAAGGTCTCAGGCTTCAAGAAGTGTGACTCGTGCTGTCAGAAAATGTCTCTGACAGACGGTCACACTTCTTGTGTCTACTGCCTGGGACCTTTACACCTGCAGGACTCTTGTGCTGTATGCCATGGCTTCAGCCCCAGAGTCCTGCAGGAAAGAAAAAATAAACTTATTTTGAGAGGTTTACTTAAGCCTGAGGGTTCCCTTACTGTTCCTTCAGGAAAACCCTCCAAGGCTTCTAGGTCCTCGGCTCCAGCTTCTGAGCCGAGGCCTAAGGCTTCGAAACCTCCGTCTACATCGGCTCCGGCTGGAGCCGATGAGTCTCAGACTGCAGTTTCTGTGGTTTCGGCCTCGGCTGGAGCCGAGGTATTGGAAATTCCTGTGTCGGTTCCGACTAGACCTTCGGAACCGACATCTAGAAAGAGGTCCAGGTCACCGTCCCTTGGCTCCGTTCATTCGGCTCCAGCATCTCTCTTGCTGTCTGAACGGAGCCATAGATCTCACTCCTCTAGGTCATAGAGGCTTTCGGACCATGACCTTCAGAGGGTAGTGAGTCGACTTCTTAAGTCCGAGGCACTGGCCCAAATGCTTCAGAGCCCGACTCATCAGTCGATGCCTGATCCTGTCCCTCATTATGTTCCTCCTCCGACTCCGTTGAGCTCGGAGCCGGGGCGTTTCGGAACCGAGACTGTGGTAGCGTCGGAGCCGATACAAATGTCTTCGGCTCCATCGTCGGCTCCGATTTCTTCCTTAGAAGAATCTCGGCGCTGGGCTTCCCTCGTCGGCTCGAGGGGGTGAGTGGCATCGGACCCTTGTCCGACCCCGCTCTCCCTCTCGGAGCTTCGGCGCTGGTGAGTTCGGCTCCGACATCGGCCTCGGAACCATCACTGTCGGTGCCGAGGGAGGTTTTTAGCTTTTCGGAGCGGGGACCTCTGGCTCTGCCTGACAGGGGTGCGTTCGAGGTCATGCGGAGTGTGTTGGAACCTGGTTCAACTCCACAGTCGGCTCCGTCCGCCCCTCCCTCTTCGGTGCCTCAGGTCAAGTCGACTCACTCCCTCATCCCAGACTGCAGAGAGCCAGCTCCTCAGGAATCCCCTGTGGGGATCTCATCCTCTTCCGAGGCCTCTCCTGAATTGGCAGAAGAGCCCCCTCGAAGAGAAAGTGTAAGAGGAAACACATAGACTCACCTGAGTCCGTCACCTCTGACACAGATTTAGAGGATTCGAGGGTTCCCCGTTCCCCTTCTGAAGATGTCTCATTTGCAGACATTCTAGAAATCCTCAAGCAGAGGGGAAATTGGCCAGCCCTCAACCCTTCGGAGGATGAATCTGTGTACCTTGAGGCGTTTGGCTCTCGCCCTTCCACCTCCTGGGTGTCTCCCCCCTTTGGACCCCCTCATCCAGGTGGTAGCAAAAAAGGCATGGACGGCTCCTGACTCAGTGGACCCCACTCCCAGGAGACCCTCAAAATTTATCACGGCACCAGCGGATAAACAATTTCTGACCAAGGGAGTTTCTGTGGATGCTATGGTGGTTGCTGCTGCCACTAAGAAGGAACTAGCTGATCCTTCAGTGCCTGTCCATCCACCTAACAAGGAATCTAGGTCTATGGACAGGTACGGGAAGCGGATGTTCTCATCAGCGACCTTTGCAATGCGTTCGCTGAACTACCTATGCCATTTTACTCATCTTCAAAGAGACTTGATCAAAGAAGCGAGTGACATGTTGAAGGATCCTACAGCTGCGGGTTTTCAGGACAAGATGAACACTCAGCTGGCTACCCTGAACTCCATAGCTAACTCCTCCATGCGCCTCCTTTCAGATGCGGCTGATGGAGCGAGCAGGGCCGCAGGGACAGGTGTAGCCTTACGCAGGCATGCCTGGATGCGGCTATGCAACTTTGGACCCCTTTAAAACGCGTCTTTCACTAATTCCCGTTTGATGGATCATCTCTTTTTGGTCCTCAAGTGAAAGAAACCTTGACTAGGTGCGAGACGGATGGCAAGACTCTTTCTGCCGTCGAGTCCGTTTTCTACTCCTTCTAGGCCTTACCCCAAAGGCCAGAAAAGTGGGAAAATGTGGTTCCGCAAGCAATCTCAAGGGACTTCGCCTGACACACAGAGTCGGTTCCCCGCCAGAGGCAGAGGGGGGAACAACAATGGTAGACGTCGCCCTAGAGGCAGGGGTCCAGAGAACCAGGGCAATCGAGAAACTTTCTCCGATAAGCCCTTTCAGCATCCCTGAGGTGTTGCCCGACTGTCCATCTTCGGAGGCAGTCGGGGGAAGATTGTCACTGTACCCAGAAGCCTGGCTATCCCTAACTCGAGACAAGTGGGTACAGTCCATCATTTCGAAGGCTATTCCATTCCCTTCGTTTGCATTCCAAACCGATCAAAAAAATCCCTTCCAGATGTTCCACCCGCTCAAAGGGATCTTGCAGCTTTGGAAATTTCAAAGCTGCTTGCAAAAAGAGCAATTCAGCCAGTTCCAGCAGACCAGCAAGGATCCGGAATCTACTCCAGGTTCTTTTAGTTCCAAAAACAGGGGACTGGAGACCAATTTTGGATCTGAGTATGTTGGACAAGTCAGTCAAGAAACCACCATTTCGCATGGTCACGCTACAGTCCATCCTTCCCTATTGGGAAGAAAAACTGGATGTGCTCTATAGACCTTCAGGATGCGTACTATCATAAAAATGAACAGACGCTCCAGAAGATTTCTCCGCTTCAGACTGGGAACCAGTCATTTTCAATTCAGAGCCCTGCCCTTTGGACTCACCACTGCCCCCCGGGTGTTTACCAAATGCATGGCAGTGGTAGCCTCTCACCTGAGACGTCAGGGATTCCAGGTGTTTCCATATTTGGACGACTGGCTCCTCACAGCTCCCACCAAGCATCTTCTTCTAAGGGCCAGGGACTACACCTTTCGCATTTGTCAAAACTTAGGCATTTCAATAAATTGCGAAAAGTCTGTTTTGTCGCCTTGTCGTGTTATTACCTTCATAGGCGCAATTCTAGACACAGTCAACATGTCTGCGAGGTTAACAGATCAAAGAATAACAGACATACACAAACTGGTCTTGCTCCTCTTCAGCAGCAACAGAGTCAAAGCCAGGTTAGTTCTGAAAGTATTGGGGATTATGGAGGCTGCCATACCTCTGCTTCCATTAGCCAGATTCCACATGAGAATCCTTCAATGGATGCTCTTCACACAATGGTCATACCAGCAACTTCCGATGTCCCACACCACTATGATTACGCAAACATGCAGGAATCATCTTCTGTGGTGGATGTCTTCCCCTCAGCTCTTCTTGGGAAGACCCTTTGTTCCTCCCCCTCCGGTTGCTACTCTGACAACGGACGCCTCCCTGATCGGGTGGGGGGGGGCATTATCAGGGCAGAACTGTCCAGGGCATATGGCAACCAGACGAATGCCACTTGCACATAAATGTTCTAGAGATGAGAGCAGTGCTTTTAGCGTTGCAAGCCCTTCAAGACTCTCTTCCCTTGGGAACGATAGCAATCCAGACGGACAATATGTCTGTAGTGTGGTATATCAACAAACAAGGCAGAACCAGGTCCTACCCCCTGTGTCGAGAAGCACTCAGACTGTGGCAATGGGCGATTTCTTCTCAGCGGTTTCTGATAGCAACGCACATCCCCGGGAAGTCCAATCAAATCGCGGACAAGTTGAGCAGAGCTATCCTCATGCCTCACGAGTGGTCTCTGAAAGACTCTGTTGTGAGAGAAATTTTTCTCAAGTGGGGTCAGCCTTGCTGCAACCTTTTTGCTACTCCCCAAAACAGCAAGTGCAGAGATTTTTTCACCCTATTCCCTTTACCAGGCCAGCCCAGCAGAGACGCTCTAGTCCAAATTTGGCCCCGGGGACTTCTGTATACATTTCCTCCCTTCCCACTTATCTCTCAAGTGATACAGAAAGCTATCGCTCAGAAGGCCTCGTTGATCCTCATTGCTCCTTACTGGCCTCGACAGGTTTGGTTCCCCTTTCTACATCACTTTCTGTCGGAGCGACCTTGGCATCTGGACCTAGTTCCAGATCTTTTGATCCATCAGTCGGGTCAGTTTCATCGCTCCCTTCCCTCTCTGAACCTCACTGCTTGGTTCCTCCAATTCCAACCTTAGCCAGGCTTCCTCAAATATCTCACTCTGTTCGAGATATTTTGATAGCGTCCCATAAATCTTCCACTCGAAAGATTTATTTGAGTAAGTGGAAACGTTTCGCCTATTGGGCTCAAGGAAGGGACATAGATCCTTTCACTGCCTCCATCCAAATGGTCCTTGACTTTCTAGCTGAACTCTTCCATGCAGGTTCATCTCCTTCTACTCTTAAAGTTCAATTGGCAGCTATTTCTAACTTTCATGTGGGCATTTCAGAGTCTGCCATAATGTCCCACAAGCTTTGCAAAGCCTTTTGAAGGGAGTTTTTCTACTCAGACCTCCTATAAGAAATCCTCCTCCTCCTTGGGACCTAAATTTAGTTCTTAGTTCTTTGATTCTTCCCCCTTTCGAACCTGCAGCCTCCTGTTCTTTAAAATTGCTATCATGGAAGACACTCTTTCTGGTAGCTATTACTTCAGCTAGAAGAGTTTCAGAACTTCATGCACTCAGCTGTCGACCTCCTTATCTGTTGTTCCATAAGGACAGGGTATCTTTCGAACCAACCCGTCTTTTTACCTAAGATAGCCTCGCGTCTAACCTAAATCAAAGCATTGACCTTCCTGTGTTTTTCCAGAATATTCTAACAGGTCTGAACAAAAATTGCATTGGCTAGATGTTCATCGTCAGTTAAGGTACTATTTGGATAGAACCAAACGATTCAGAAAATCTGACCAGCTGTTTGTCTCTTATGCAGAAGGCAGAAAGGGACTTTCAGTTTCAAAGGTATCATTATCTAGATGGCTAACATCTCTGATTTCCCTTGTTTATGAAATTAGACACCAAAAGCTGCCTAACAAACCTAAAGCCCATTCTACCAGAGCTTTGGCTACTTCTATAGCCTTCCAAGACAGACTGCCTATTGACACCATTTGTGCAGCGGCTACTTGGGCTACTCCTCACACTTTCATTTCTCATTATAAGTTGGATTTATCTTCTAGGCATAGAGCTAACTTTGGTTCCACTGTTCTCAAGAGTCTGTTCCGTTAGGCCACCCATGACAAGGTGCTAGGGACGCGGTCCCATCCAGCAAGAATGAAGGCGAGATAGACAACTTAACATATAGAAGTTATGTTCTTACCATAACGTTCCATGTTAGTTGTCGTCTTCTCGCCTTCTTCTTGCGTCCCACCCTCCTTCCCCCTGGCCTGGACAGACCTAGAGGAGTTTGATTGTGACCTCTCTTTCTACCACCTCTTTACTTTAGGTATATGCTCTGCTGTGCATATTTCCTAGATCAGGATGTAGGTCACCCTTCTCTTCACCCTTGTTTATAGAGGTGGACTTTGTTTCTAGTTATTCTGCTACTATTATAAGCTGGGCCTAGCTTACAAACGAGATCTGAGGTAACTCACGCCTAGCATTGTGGGATATAAGGGGAGCCTCGAGCCGGTGGAACCAACTCTCGAGCTTTTAGAGTGGCCGAGTCGGAGCCGAGGTCGGCTCCGAACCCATCCAGCAAGAAGAAGGCGAGAAGAAGACAACTAACATGGAACGTTATGGTAAGAACATAACTTCTATTTTTAGGTTAGAGGCTTTGCTATAGGATTCTGAATCTGGAAAATTTATTCCTGCAAGCTCCCATGGTCTGATATGATTGGTTAGAGCTATTCTATGCTTTTTAGGGTACCATAAAAATTTTAATAGCGTTTTGTTCATTTCTTTTAAACATTTTTTACTGGGTAATACAGAAATAGAAAGAGCTATGTAATTTATTTTTGGCAATAAGATCATTTTAATTAATTGTAATTTATCTTCAGATTTTGGATGTAATTTATTCCATTTCTCTATGAGAGTTTTTAGTGAGTTTATAATGTTTTTATAGTTTGTGTTTAAAGTTAAGTCTATATTTTCACATAGGTCAATCCCTAGATACTTCAAAGAAGAAACCTGTTTCCCAATTATTCCATTAGTAGTTGAATTAGTATTATCATTAGAATTTTTTTTTATTTAAGAGCACATGATTAGATTTGGAGCTGCTAATTTTAAGACCAGAAATATAGTAATTTTTTTTGACTAGCATATCTAATTCTTGTAAGGATTCTTTGGAATTTATTAAAGTAAGCAAGATATTGTCTGCAAATAACATTATCTTGGATTTAAATTGATTATTTATATTTAGGCCTATAATTTTAGGATCTGACTGAATTGCCAAAGAAAGGGGTTCTATTGCTAAAGCGAATAAAACCGGAGACATTGGGCATCCCTGTTTGGTACCTTTACTAATTTTAATTGATTCTGATGTAAATGGGCCTAATTTTACATATGCTAAATTGTTATAATAGATATTTTTTATAAAAGTAATGAATTGAGTGGGGAATTTATATAATTCTAGAATTTTAAGGGTGGCCTAATGGTTAAGGTAAACTCAAAAATAAACACTGCAACGGCAAGGATCCACACCATGAAAATCTTTATTTAAACAAATGTACACGATTGAGCGCTTTCTTCCCTGCTACCAGGGATTTCATCAGAATCTACTTCCATTCCCAGTTTTCCCCTATAAATACTTAAATTACCTCATGCTGTCACAAACTACTAAATTAATTGATGAATTTTAAAGTGCTAACCGCATTTAAAACATGTTAAAAACAATATAATTACCATATACCTATCCACATTTTAAAAGCAACAATAAAAACTTATAGAATACAATTCATACCAAATGTTCCCATAAAACAAATTCATTTTGTGAATTCCACTTTTCTATTTAATATAGGCTTTATTGTAATGATTTCATTTAAACCAGGGGGTAAGCTTGCTTGTAATTTTATTTGCCACTTAATTTCTCTTTCTTCTATAAATGTTCTATAATCCCCACCCCTTGGATTTCTTAAAACCTTTTCTAAAATTGTAAATCTAAAATCTTTGCAGCCTGGAGAGCTACTAATATGCCTATATAGTGCGTTGCTAGAGTTGTGTGTATTTATCTGGTATGTGTGTTCATATATTCTGTCTTTCAATTTTCTTTCAGTTTTACCTATGTAAAAACTGGGACAGGTTTCACACATAGCCAGATAAATCACACCAGCCGTTTGACAATTCCCTCTTACTGGTTTCACTACATTTTGTAAATAATTGTTAATTTTTATATTTTGTTCTGTACATATGTATTTACACTGTGTGCAGTTACCACATTTTGTAGTCCCTAGTTTAGAATTCAACTTAGTGTGCAATTCAAAATTCTTTTTCAGGTTTACACCTACTTTGTATACAAAATTTGATTTATTACCCCCTATATTCCACAACTTAGGGTTATTCCTCAAAATAGCCCAATTCTTTGTTAAAATTTTCTCTACCTCCTTTGCGTAGCCTCCAAATGGAACTATCATAGCTCTTTCGTAGTTCTTATTATTATTTTCTATGGTATTTATTCCACTGTCTTCTCTCAAACCATGGATGTTACCTAAAAGTGGCTTATATTTTTTACCCCATTCTCCTTGCATGTATTCCACATATTCATTTACTATTTTTACCGGCTGGTACTATTTTAACACGGTTGTTCTGCATTTCCATTTTCTCCGGTTCTCCCAAGTAGGTGTATTTGGATCTTACTTGATTCCGTCATCTTACTTAGGACACGTGATCTTACTCTCTGCCCTATAGGACCTTTAGCACCGATGATTGCTTCACTGGGTTTGAGACGGATCAGTTCCTATTGATCTTGACCCCCCCCCTTTGTAGCCAGAATTTTTGTGCTTAAGGTCTCGATGGAGAGGTAAGGTCTTTGTCCAAATCAAAGTTTTTTACCAGCTTGCAGTGCGTCAGGTGTATCTATGAAGCTCGTTCTGCTATCTTGACTGCAGTAGGTGTTGAAAGAAGCACCTGGTAGGGACCTTCCCACCTCAGCGATGCCCAGTTCTTTCGCTTCACGATTTTAATCCATACCCAGTCTCCTGGCGTCACTGTCACTTCCAATGTTTCAGTTAGTTTTTGGTCTGAAACAGAATTAGACTGCAACAGATGTTTAGAGCAAAACAACTTTTTCATATATTCAGCTAGTGTAATATCAGCTTCCTGGTCTGATGACATGAGAAGTTTCCACTGGGGTGTATAATAAGCCCTTCCAAACAGTTTTTCAAAAAGAGTCAGTCCTTTTGCTGTAGGGACAGTTCTCATGTTCAGCAGTGCCAGGGGTAAACAGCACAACCAAGTTTTTCCTGTTTCAGCTATTAATATTCTCAATTTGCTTTTCAGTATACCATTATGCCTTTCAACCAGCCCTGCAGACTGCGGATGATATGCACAATGATTTTTTAAAGAAATACCAAAATACTTACTCAACTGCTGTATGGTTTGATTTACAAAGTGTGTACCATTGTCACCGTAGATTCTCTCCGGAATGCCAAACCTAGGAATGATTTCCTTGACAAGTACTTTTGCCACTGTAGCTGCATCTGGATTTTTGGTTGGAAAGGCTTCCACCCACCTGGAAAACATATCTGTAATGACAAGACAATACTTCTTATTCTCACATTTGTTCAACTCTATGAAATCCATACAGATAGTGTGAAACGGATATGGTGATGTGGGAAAACTTCCTTGCTTGGGCTTTATCGCCCCCTGTGCGTGATGTTTTTTACAAATCTGACACATTAAACAAAATTTTTTAGAGTAGTTTGTAAATCCGTACGTTGTGAACACCTGGTTCACCAGCTGTATCATCCCCCCTGTTGAGACATGGCACTGCCCATGGCTCAACAATGTCGCATAGCGGAACAAATTGGAAGGTAGTATTGGTTTCCCTTCTTTAGAGATGTACAGCCCCTTTTCAAGGACTGCTCCTCGTTTCATCCATCGCTGTTTTTCAGCTTGCGTAGTGAGTGTCTGCATTGCTTTTAACATATCTAGATTCAAAGTTTCAGAGGGTTGTAATTCCTCGTTTAAAGGGAATACCTCTGTAGCTGCTTGTTTTGCAGCTGTATCGGCTCTTGCATTACCTTTTGAAATCTTATCTTGTTGCTTGGTGTGAGCTGCACATTTGCAAATGGCCACTTTCTGAGGTAATTGAATAGATTCTAAAAGATCTAAAATAAACTGTGCATGATTTATATGTTTGCCAGTAGATGTTATCATTCCCCGGTGTTTCCACTGTTGTGCATACACATGCACAGTGGAGAAAGCGTACTGGCTATCTGTAAAAATATTTACACATTTACCCTTTGCTAAGGTACATGCCCGTGTTAGGGCAATCAGTTCTGCTGTTTGTGCAGATAAATTATGCAGTAAGGATTTTGCTTCTATAACCTCAGTATCAGAGACTACTGCATATCCTACTAGGTTCTGTCCTGCAGGACCCCTCTTGCATGAGCTATCCATGTAGTATGTCACCTCGGCATCATCCAAGAGAACATCTGTGAGGTCTTTTCTAGGTAATGTTTTGTGCTCGATTACCTGCAGGCAGCGGTGCGGTGTGCCATCTGCAGGAGTTGGGAGCAGGGTAGAAGGGTTCAAAGTTGTGCATCGTTCAATTGTCATGAGGTTGGCTCAACAATATTGTCATGCAGGAAAAATGCCTAGCAGGGGGAAGATATGCCACCTTTTCTTGTAGTAAAATGATCGTGACTGCATGGGGTACCTTCAAAGTGAGAGGTGGAACAAGACTACTCAGGCTGAAGCCTGTACTGCCATTGCTGCTGCGACTACTGCTTGTACACAGTGGGGTAAGGACTATGCCACTGGGTCTAGTTGTGATGAATAGTAAGCAATGGGGCGTTGCTTATGCCCATGTTGTTGTGTCAGTACTGATGTCATATAACCCTGCTTGCAATCTACAGTCTGGAAAAAATGTTTGTGATAGTTTGGCAATCCCAGAACTAGTGAGGACGCTATTAATTGCTTTAGTTTACAAAAGGCAGATTCTGCCTCTGGTGTCCATTGTAACAAATCCTGCACTGCCATAGGTGTCTTATATATAAGGTCAGTTAAAGGTGCAGATTCCAAGGCGTAGTTTGGAATCCAGCTTCGACAAAAATTAGTTGTACCCAGGAAGGACATCATTTCCATCTTGGTAGTGAGTTTTGGTGCTTGCAGAATTGCTTCTTTTCTGTCCTCATCTAATGTTCTACCTTCCTTGGATATTACATATCCTAGGTATTTAACTTGTATTTTCCAGAGCTGCAGTTTGTCTTTGTTTACCTTATGTCCCTCAGCGGCTAAAAATCGTAGAAGTGCTATGGTATTTTCCCTACAATCCTGCAGGGTGGGGGTCGCCAACAAAATGTCATCAACATAAAGTAAAACCTGACTACCTTTTGGTGGGTTGAATCCTGCCAAGTTGCTTGCCATTTCTTGTGAGAATATCATTGGACTTCACAATTTCCCTGTGGTAGGTGCGTATATGTGTACCTTTTTCCCTGAAATGTAGATGCAAACCAATACTGGCTATCAGGGTGTATCGGTATTGAAAAGAATGCATTGCTAATGTCTGCCACAGAAA
Source organism: Protopterus annectens (assembly GCF_019279795.1). Lineage (NCBI taxonomy): Eukaryota > Metazoa > Chordata > Ceratodontiformes > Protopteridae > Protopterus > Protopterus annectens. The sequence goes on from NC_056731.1 coordinate 1,695,782,212, forward strand.
AATACTTTTGTTGAGGTTTCAAGTCGTTTAACAGTGTGTGTGGATCTGGCACTATAGGTGCCCTTGGTATTACTGCATCATTTACTGCTTGTAAATCCTGGACCATACGCCATTCTCCATTGGCTTTTTTAACTGGAAATAAAGGTGTTACATGGTGAATCGGGAGATTCTACTAGTATTCCTCCTTTAAGTAATGCTGCTATAATAGGCTTTATCCCTGCCTCTGCATCTTTTCTTAAGGGATACTGTCTTTTTTGTAGTTTAAATGCTGACTTTGGTGTAATAGTAACTGGCCCTGCTGTACGAATGAGTCCTACATCTGATTTTCCTGTCGACCAGAGAGTCTCTGGTATATCCCGCAAGGCGTTTTCTTCCTCCTTTAGTAGGAGTGTCCATCAGCTGTCTTCGCAAGAATATAAGTGCACAGCTGGGTTGGTCTGAGTTACCCAATTCAATTTTTGCACTTGTATTCCCTGTCCTGACAGTTCTAGTTCTGTTTGTTTTTCCCATCTCGTGGCTTCCTCCCCTAGGTCTGCCCATTTTATATTTTTGTTTTTGGTTAAGCTAACATGTGGTAATCAATTAGATTTATAAAGTGTAAAAAATTCCTGGGGCAGTGAACAGCTGGCTACACTATTCCCTTCTGCATCCCAGTACAAATTACGCAATACCAATCTATTCGTATGATTTTTAAATAATTATTTCTCATATTCCTTATCAGGTTCTGGTGTGCTACAAAAATACAGGTTACAGTGCAACAAGTGTTGCTTATCAATGTCAAGGGAGGGAAACTTGCTGATGGCTACGTTCATCAGTTCCTTGGTCACAGTCCCTGGACCAGTCATAACCAAGTCCTGGCTGTACCAATAAAACATTTCACCCTCCGATTGAACCACAAAGGTGTTAGTTTGTCGCCGTGCTTCCATACCCTGCATGGTTGGGACTACTGCTATACCAAATAACTGCATGAGATCTCTGCCCAAAAGATTTACTGGGCATTTTGCAGGAACTACAGTTTTGCTTCTCTGTGTCAATCCTGAAACTGGATCAGTTATTGCAGTGTTCCGGGAGAGAGGCTCCCGATACAGCTGTCCATTAGCTGCTTTGACCAGTATGTAATCAGGTGACTCTGAGTTTTCTGGTAATTTGGAGGTGTGTATCAGGGTCCGTGATGCCCCTGAATCGCACAAAAATTTGACCTCCCTTCCTTCCACCAAGTGTGTAACTTCTGGTTTCGTGTCTGGTGTCTGCTAAATAGCGCTCCAAGCTCAGTAAAGCTAGGTCTAATATTTCGTCGTCTTCATTGTCGCTAACTTCCTGCACTTTCTCTACTCCCTCTTTCACATTCTCATTTGTCCTTTCTCTACTAGCCCCTTCTTGTGATTCTTGACTATCATATAGTCAGTCCTCACCTTCCTTTTCTTCCATTGTTGCCTTCTTATTTTTCCTGCAATCCCTTGCCAAATTTCCCTTTTTACCACATTTAAAACATTCTCTCCTTTTCTTACGCCCTTCAAAGTCCTCTGATCGCTGATCAGACTGCGTGTTTCCCTGTGCGTTTTTCTTGCCTTTTTTCCCAGACTGTACTACGTAGACTTCTGTTCCATCTTCTACAGAAAATGCTTGAGCCTTATTTTTCTTTTTGCTATTAAAATGCCTTTAGGCATGCCTAGCATATTCAAGTAATGATTGTATCCTGCTTGTACGATGGTCTATCATGTGTTTCGTAATGAAACTGCTTATAGGCGTGTAACTGCCTTTTAAAAATGCATTCTTTAACTGCTGTTCATATGGGGGAATCTTGTGTTTGATCTTCGGGAACTTGCATTCCACAGTGGTTATTAAAATATTCTAGCAATCTGGCATAGTATCGGTCAATTGTTCACCTTCTTGTTGGATGCATTGATTAATGCAAGTCCAGTCTGCCCTAGGTTTCCATTTTTCAGATATGCGGTCTGTATGACCTTTGACTCTAGTGTCTAACTCTACGCTGCTATGTGGGAGCAGCGTCACGAGGGTTCCAGTTGCCATAAATCATGTACCATTTGGCCCTTCAATCTGTCTAACTACCTTTTCTATTTCTTCTCCGTTTAAGTTATAACTTAACCTCATTCCTTGTAAGTCTTCTGAGAAATTTCTAAAATTAATCTTTGGATGGGGAATTCCCTCAGTGGCTTTCCGGATATCTTCTGGAGTCCAAGATCTATATACTAGAATGGTTGAGTCCTGATTGTCCTGTCCTGCCTGAGGATTGGGTACCTCTATAAGCAGGCATATTTCTTCCTCTTCTCCTGTAGATTGTGAATTCTTAACTATTTGCCATAACTCAATACCTTCCTCTGAATTATTTGCTTTTGTTCAGGACCTGGTCCCAATGGGATCTCTGATTTTAGTTAGTTTCAATTTTATAATGTCTCTTTCTCCAGTGACCACAGGATATAGTGAGGGTGGACTAACCTGTTCACTTGCTTCATATTCTGGTAAGGGAGGTGGAGGTGCTGATACTATTACTAATTTCTTATCCTCCCTATCTAAAAACATTGCTTTTGAATCTTTGTTCTTTTGGTCCCTACGGTTTACTTCCTCCAGCCACCTGTGTGCCTGAGAAATTCCTAACCGTCGTTGCTTTTTTACCTGACCCTTAGAATCATTTTTGAATTGTTTGATAAGTTTGATAAGTGAGGTTTTTTCTAATTTTCCATCGAATTCATACTTATTAAACCATTTTGAAAAATATCTAATATTATCGGCGTGCTGCGACTGCATATATTTTGCTTCTTCCATTAACGGCGGGTTTTGGGGTGTTTTTGTGCAATTATTACCCATTTTGTTTTACCTTTCAATTGTTATGTAACGTCTCTAGTTTTAACGTGTACCACGGATTTTGTTAGTCTCTTCAGAATGACTACCTAAAGTCTACTACTCTGTTTCACCTGATCTATGACAAGACAATATCTTTTTTTTTATCCCTGACTGTAAGAAAAATACAATCTGACAAAAAACAATACATATTCAGTCCATGATCCTGAAACAGAAAAAGTAGATTCACCTTACCTGAGCCCACGTGATTGATCACTGATTCGCGGAAAACCCATCCTTCAGTCACAGATCAGAAAGTAGCTGGCCTTTTTTGATGACAATTCAGTCGGAGGACTTTACATATAAGAAGAACCGATTTGGTTTCTTTCCCCGTATGGTTTCAGCCACCTGGCCGTCTGATCCGAGGTGAAGAGAGGGTTCCAGTCTGAAGGACCAGTCTGTAAAAGAAAAACTTCAAAGACCAAAGCACATTAGGTTCAAGCAAGGCACCCTTTTACTTGCAGCAAGGAGACAAAGCATGTAGGTACAAGGTTTGTCTGATTTTCTGGAGATCAGTATGTTATTCTTATACAGTTCTCTTCATGCCACACAGAAAATGTTACCAAATCTACTGCTGACGTAGTCGGACAAAGCTTTCTGTATGTTACACAGAAAATGTTACCAGACTTATTGCTGACAGGGTCAGATTATTGCTGTCTTGCAAAAACATTTGAGAAAAACAACCTGGCCTTGGGCTTATTTTAGCCCTCCTTGGTTCTTCAATTCTTCAATTGTACAGTTCTAATACATGTGTTACATTTTGCCTAGATTCAAGGAACATTTCTAGCTTTGGTACAAGTAATGCTGACTATGGTTTAAGCTTTCAAACATCTATTGTTTTCTTTATCAAGGCTTCTAGCAGCTACACATTTTCACATGGCATAAGCAGAATAAAATGTCTCTTATCAAGTTTCTAGTAGCTGTGCAGATTCATACAACATGAACAGAATAAAAGCCTTTAATGCACTAAGCATGCATATTGCTATTATGCATTTTTCTAACACATCATGTCCCACAGACTATGTAAGGCCTTTTTGAAAGGGACCCACCATCTCAGACCACCTATCAGACACCCTGTCTCTCCCTGGAATTTGAATCTTGTTTTATCCCAATTGATGCTTGCCCCCTTCGAACCCGCATCATCCTGTCACTTGAAGTTTCTGTCTTGGAAAACTATATTTCTGGTAGCCATTACATCTGCATGTAGGGTCTCCGAACTTCAAGCCTTATCCTCCAAGCCCCCATATTTGATATTCCACCCTGATGGGGTGTCTCTCAGGACAAACCCTACCTTTCTTCCCATGGTCTGTTCAGAAACTAACTTAAATCAGTCCATTGAGCTCTCAACCTTCTTTAGACACCATACCAACAGACTGTAATGTATGTTGCACAAGCTTGATGTTCACAGACAATTGAGATTCTACTTGGACAGAACGAAAGACTTTAGACAATCGGATCAACTCTTTGTCTCTTACGCAGAGAATAAGAAAGGTTCTGCGGTATCAAAAGTCACATTATCTAAGTGGCTTTCTGACTGCATTAGATTCATTTATTCCTCCACTAACCAGCCATTACCGACTAACGTCAAAGCCCATTCTACCCGGGCTGTTTTTACGTCATTAGCTCATGCAGCTCGTTTGCCCTTGGATACCATCTGTGCAGCTGCCACGTGGTCAAAACCTCACACATTTATCACTCATTACAAAGTGGACAGGACCTCCAGGGACAGGGATTCCTTTGGTTCCACTCTTCTCCCTTGAGCCACCCAGGATTAGGGTGTTTGGGACGCTACCCATGTGTAAGAACAAAACGGCGAGATAGAACAACTTCACATAAAGAAGTTATGTCCTTACCATAACGTTACATGTGAGTTGTTCATCTCGCCTTTTTGTTCTTACATTCCCTCCCACCTTCCCCCTCCTGTTGAGAAAGATGGTTGCCTTGGTGGATTGGTCAGTTTTTGTCAGCCTGTCTTCTTTGGGCAGACTGTTTGGACAGACTGTTTTTCCTTCTGCAAACTTATAGTAGCTACCTAGATAGGTAGGTACTGTAGTTCTTTTTTCTTCCTTTAGGCTGTCTTTGGGTGCAGCGTACTAGATCTGGGGGTTTACAGTAGAGCATCATAGGATATACACTAGGTCTCGAGCTTCTCTGAGAGTTTGAGCTTGAAAAGCAGCCGACTCGGAACCAAGGGTTCGGCTCTGAACCCATGTGTAAGAACAAAAAGGCGAGATGAACAACTCACATGGAATGTTATGGTAAGGACATAACTTCTTTTTCTGCCACATTGCCCTTTCCTTACTAGGAGGAAGTCTACATGAGTTGCATGTTGACCACTCTTGTATGTGATCTTGTGATTATCTCTCTGGCGGAACCATGCGTTGGTCGCCATCAAGTCATTTGCTAGAAGGAAGTCCAGAATAGCCTCTCCTTTATTCCTATTGCCTACCCATGTGGACCCAGTCAGTCCTCACATCCTGTTCTGTCTGTCCCAGTATGTGCATTCAGGTCACCTATTATCAACACTAATTCTTATTGTCCTGTTTTATCTAGTAGGTCCTGCAACTGCTGTATGAATGCAGTCTTTTCCTCAGTATCACAGTTTTATGTCCAGCTTTTGCTCAGCAGAGCTATACCAGGTATCCAAGCTGGGCAAATGAATGCTGGCCAGCCAGTAGCTTATTGAACTCGGCTGCTGGGCTTTACAGCAGGCACACATTAGTGTACCAGGTCCTCAACCTACTTATTACTAGTAACTACCCATGCCCATTTTGATGACATTAGGTAGCATGACTGAATCACCTAGAGGCTATTTTTACACTGTTGAGTTGCAAAAAGGAAAGAGTACTGAATTATATTAGGAAGTACAGAGTGCAAACAGCAGTGCTGTAAGATACACTTTTGGAAAGAAATGACCATGTAAATTTGACAAAGAAAGGATTTCAGGATGGGATATTCAGTTGAATATCAGGGACAGAGGAAAAGGGAAGTAATTATACTAATTGCTAGCAGGGCTCCCATATTGATTAAAGGGAGAAGAAAATGGTTATGGTAGATTTGTGGTAGTAAGGGGCTGTTGAAAAGCAGGATTGCACTGGCATTTATTTATATTCCATCTAAAACTGCCATCATGGAGCTTAAAAATATCCGGGAGAAATGATTAGTTTTCAGCAGGGGGTATTACTTGTAGGTGTGGTCTGTAACTTGGCTTGCAATGGTACAGATGTGTCAGGGAGACATAGAAGAGAAAATACAAAGAAAGAGAGTTCTTAAAAAATTTATGAAAATATTTGGTATGGAAGATGTGAATTCACTTAAAGGAACAAGCCATTTACATATTATTCCCCAAGGTGCAATAACTGGACTAGACTAGGTAGAAATTTATATTTCACAGGAACATCTGCATTTAATAGAAAGCTTTAACATGCATCCAGTAACAATTTCAGGCCATGCACCAATAAAAACCAACATAAAAATGCAGGGTAATGAAGTAAAAATTAAACACTGGCATTGTCCCACCAATCTGCTAAAAAGAGGGGAATTTAAGGAATGAGTAGTGGAAATTATTCAAGAGTTATTAGAGAAGATAGAATATCTTCATAAGTTCTAGCTAGTGAGTGAGATAAAATGAAAATGTAGTTTATAAATGGGGTAGAAATAAACAAGAAAGGGATAAGTTTAAGAAGTAATAGGAATTACTTAGGGGACTGACAAAGGTTGAAGTATTGCAGAATAAGGGGAATCTTACACTACAAAAAAGGCACAATTGCAGAATGCAAAGAGAAAATAAGGGAGTATTTGGATAATATGTATGGGTTCAGAAACATTGCTGTTAACCAACTATTTTTTTGATAACACCAGAGCACAAAAACCTTTAGCGCAAGACTTAGGCAGCAGAAAGTAGAATGGGTTGCTGCCAAACTTAGGGAGCCCATACCAAAAATAAACAAAGATCCTTGTGAGGTTTTAGAGATATTTCAGAAAATTTAAAGAAAGTCTGTAAAGCAGAGAAATGTGGAAATCAAGAAAGAACACAAGTGGAAATATTTATGGAAGACTTAATTATGCCAAACTTAGAGGTAGAAGCTCAACAATTAGCAGTTAAGATAGGAGGGGATGAGATAAAAAAGGTTATGTATAATCAAGCTTCAAAAAACTTTCCAGAAGCAGATGGTATTCCTGTAGATGTTTGGAAGTTAGGAAGGAAGAAAGTGATAAAGATCTAGAAGATTCTTCTAACTATACTTTAAAAGGGGGAAGCACTAACATCTTGGAAGAAAGTTGTGGTGGCTGTCTGTTGGACCCATCTGTTAAAAGACCCAAGCTTTTGGATCCTACAACTTCCTCGGATCTGAAAGTAAAAACAAAGACGTCGTATGGATCCATCCACTTCTTCAGATCCAACATCAGACAAGACTAAATCTAAACCAGATCAGACAATTGCTTTGACTCCTAGCCTTCCTGCTTTGCCATGGACCCAATACTCGCCTTCAATTGACCTGGTCCCACTTAGAATCCCTCCCTTCTTTTTGGAAAGACCATAGTCATCCTTCTCTATTGTCTGTCTGCTTTTCTAGAAGTTTGACCAAAGAGGACGTGGAGAGACTGGTGAGAAAGATTCTCTGGGTGCAAACTATGCCAGGAGATGTTCATCGTGTTTCACTGTTGCACTCATTACACTTGGGTTATCCTGCTGGCAGGCGACCCGCAGTCGGACTGAGTTCCAAAAGTCTTGGTCTGGCTTCGGTTGCTGTTGCCTCTTCCCTGATGTCAGTGCGCCAGGGGTATAAAAGTTGCAACCGATGCTATTTTCTCCAGTCTTTCTTGCCGTGCGGTGCCCGAAGCAAAAGCAGTTCGCAAGTGCCGGTCGGCAGACTCCTGAGATTTTCAAAATTGAGTTTCAGAACCGAAGTCTTCAATAAAGCTAAGTAACCCCATTGGGGAAACTTTTTCTTGCTCCAGACCGATGTCAGAAAAAGTTAATAATTGTATTTCTTGTGGGAAGCAAATACCGCATAAGGCCTTTCATTCTTACTGTATTCCTTGCCTAGGCCCTGACCAAGAAGTTACTAGTTGTTGGTTTTGTGCTAGATTCAATAAACGCACAATTAAACATCGGTTTGATTTTGCTTTACATTATTTTGGCCGAAGGTTTAATTACATAATGCCGTCGGGACAACCGGAATTTATAAAAAACACAAAGACAAAGAAAAGGACAGGCATTCTAGGTCCAAAACCGACGACGAAGCCTCTTCTAGGCCAGTCACCAGTTCGCCGGTTCTCAGTGAGGCGCTTTTGCAGCCCCTGACACCCGCTACCTCAGAGCCACAGACCTTAACTGACAGTCACGTGGAGACACCGAGGCCTGTGGAAACTCAAGGTATTGGGCCTACGGAAACTATACCCTCAGATGGGTCCAGAGCCACTGAGCAGGCATCGGCTTCTGAGGGTGTTTTCAGACCTTCACAGCTTACAATTAAGCCAACTACAGCAGCAAAGGCAAAGTCAAAAACACCATTAAAGACAAGGAAACAAGTACAGCATTCTCCAGAACAATCATCCATGCCAAAGAGACAGATGCTTAAAATGGCCGAAGACCTAATTACTTTAATCAGGGGTTCCCATCCCCCTCCTGACAAAAAGCCTAGGCAAGACACTGATTATGATTCCTCTAACGAGGTTTCCATTTCTTCTGATCAGGGATATTCTCTCCCTCCCTATGAGGACTCTGATGCAGAAGAGCCAATACCTTCAGCCTCTCTGCCTGAGGATTATTCTTTTGGGGAAACCCTGCACACACCATGAGGGAGCATTTCCATTGGGAGAGCCAGGATTATTCAGAATCCAAGAAAAGGCTCAGAGACTTCCTTTTATTGCCTCAGCACAGGCCTCTGGCTATCCCCCCTGTGCTTGATATTGTTGATTATGTTTTTTCTGAATCCAGTCTGTCTCCTGATTCTTTACCCTCTGGACCAGTCAAGCCAGACAGGTACTACAGAGTCCCTGACTCTCATAAATTGTTTTACAAAACCCCCGCTGCAGACCCAGAAACTATTTGTCAGGGTCCTAAAGGGGTTATGGCTTCCACTGCTAAAAATCCTGTCCCCTCTGATAGGGATTCCAGAGCTCTGGACAGATGAGGGAAAAAAGTTTATACTTCTGCTACTTTAGCTGTAAGAGCTTTAAACTGTCAGTTTCACATGCTTAAATACCAACAGTACCTCATGTCATTGTTAAAACAGAAAATGGTTTCAAATACAGAAGGTCCTGACAGTAAAGAAATGCAGGACTTATTGCATGCAGTTGAACAAGTGGGAAAGCATACTCTGCAATGTGGTTTTGATTCATTAGAGGCTTCTTGTAGAGCCGCAGTTACAGGCTCTGTTATTCGAAGGCATGCTTGGTTGAAAGAACAAAGTTTACCTGACCATGTTAAAGTAAAATTATTGGATGCTCTATTACAGCATGATACTTTGGTGTTAAGGCAGAAGAGGTGTTAAAGAAAATGGAGGATAAAGCAAAGTCAATGCAGACAGTGAAAGATTTCTTACAGGTTCAACCACCTAGATTTAGTAGAAACTGGCCTCCAAAAATTGGTCCTTTCCAGTGTCAGACAGGCTACAAAGAGGCAGATACAGACGCCCAAGAGGCAGATCTCAGCCCCAAGGCTCCTACAGACCTAAACAATGGGGTACTTCAGCCCCCAAAGGAGGGGAAGACAAATCACAACCTTATAGGAAACAGTCCGAATGACGTCCCTCTGCAAATGCCAAGCACTTACCTTTTGACAGCACCCCTAGAGGGGAGCTAGCACTTTTCTCAAAAAAATGGCACATGATCACCCAGGACCAATGGGTTCTGAATATTGTTTCTCAGGGTTACAGGTTCCACTTCCACACGCATCCAAAACCAAAAGGTATGCCAGACCTGCCAAAAAAACAATGGGCAGAGGCACAAAAACAGATTGCTTCTCTTATGGACGTGGGAGCTATTCAAAAAGTTCCACAGCAAGAACAGGGGCAAGGATTTTACCCAAGACTTTTCTTAGTACCCTGAAAGGACAAAGCCTGGAGACCAATACTGGACCTGTCAATCCTAAATACTTTCCTGGATGTTCCAAAATTCAAAATGTTAACACTACATCAACTTCTGCCCATGCTGGGCAAAAAGGCTTGGCTAGTTACTTTGGACCTCAAGGAGGCATACCTGCATGTTCCAATCAGACAATCTTGCAGAAGATACCTCAGATTCATAGCAGGCTCAATGCATTACCAATTCTCTGCACTGCCCTTTGGCTTATCTACTGCGCCCAGGGTCTTCACAAAATGCCTGGCACCAGTAATTGCATTTTGCAGACAAAAAGGAATTCAAATATATCCCTACTTGGACGACTGCCTTATTCAAGCAGAGAGCAAGGACATTCTTCTAAAGCAGCTGGCGTTTGTAAAAAGATTGCTAATTTGCCTAGGGTACACAGTAAATGAAAAGAAATCAAAACTAGTGCCCTCTCAAGAGATAAGTTTCCTGGGTGCAAGCTTAAATACAACTGCCCAGAAGGCTTATCTTACGCCAGACAAACAAAGGCAACTGACTCATTACTTTCAAAGGATGGCAACAAAAACCCAGCTCCCTGCAAGAAAAATTCTGCAGGCCCTGGGCTTCATGGCATCCTGCATTCTACTAATTCCATATGCAAAACTGCATATGAGGAAACTACAGTGGTATCTAAAAAGTGTTTGGAGTCAGCATTGTCACAGCCTGGAGACCATCATAACTTTAATTCCCTGCCTACAACAGGAGTTTCGATGGTGGGCCCAGGCCTGTCACCACAACAAGGGATAGCCTTTCACTTTACCCAAAGCCAGGCAGACAATAACAACGGATGCATCGGATTATGCCTGGGGGGCACATATGGCTGGAAAATGTATTCAGGGCAAGTGAACCAAGGAACAAATGCATCTTCGCATCAATCAAAAAGAGATGCTAGCTGTACAGAATGCCCTGACAGCTTTCAAGGACCTAATACATCCAGGGCAACTATTAATAAAGACGGACAATACCACAGTTATGTGGTACATAAACAAGCAAGGGGGCACGCATTCCTACCCCCTATGCAGACAAGCCATGACTTTGTGGAACACAGTACTGACCTATCAAGTACATCTGCAGGCACAATTTCTGCCAGGAACAAAAAATACACTGGCGGACGAATTAAGCAGAAATCTCATGGATCCTCACGAATGGAAGCTAAATCCACAAGTGTTCAGCATGATAACAAGGAAATGGGGATGCCCAGACATAGATCTTTTTGCCTCCCCTCACAATTACCAAATACAGAAATTTTGCACAAGAACTTATCACTCTCAAGCATGGAAAGTGGATGCTCTATCATTCAGCTGGAAAGGCCTGACAGTCTATGCCTTCCCTCCAATGCTTCTTCTCACCAAGGTGCTACTAAAAGTCAGACAGGAAAGGCCAAAAATGATCCTGATTGCACCAGACTGGCCACGCCAGCACTGGTACACAATCCTCAAGAATTTGTCTCAAGGCCCAGCTTGACTTCTTCCTCAAATTCTCCTCATCTTCTGACACAACAAAACAATCAGATTCTGCACAGTCAACTCAGAACCTTAAACCTGGCAGCATGGCAGATAATGTAGCCACTCAGACTGCACCTCTCTCTAAAGCTGTTATGGATGTCATTTTAGAAGCCAGGAGGCCCAGCACTAGGAAATCTTATGCAGAAAAATGGAAGAGATTCTGTGCTTGGAACCAGGTACTAGGCTTATCTTTCTCATCTATTAAAATCCATGCCTCTGCCATTTCAGCTCATTACAATACGGAACCTCCTATTTTTTCACATCCTCTACTACGGTAGTACCTCAGAGGGGCAAAAAATATAAGACGCCCAAGGAGAGCACCAGTACCTACTTGGGACCTCAGTTTTGTTTTAGAAAAACTCACACTGCCTCCTTTTGAACCAGCCAGCACAGCTTATCTAAAATTCTTGTCATGGAAAACTGCTCTACTCATAGCAGTAACTTCAGCAAGAAGAGTCTCAGAGTTACAGGCACTAATGGCTGTGGAACCTTCCCTCGTTTTTCATCAAGACAGGGTTTCTCTTAGGACAAATCCAACATTCATGCCAAAAGTGGTCTCCAATGTGGCCTTAAACCAAACCATTCAATGTTAAGTTGTCTATCTCGCCTTCATTCTTGCTGGATGGGTTCGGAGCTGACCTCAGCTCGGACTCGGCCACTCTAAAAGCTCGAGAGTTGGTTCCACCGGCTCGAGGCTCCCCTTATATCCCACAATGCTAGGCGAGAGTTACCTCAGATCTCGTTTGCCGCTACAGCGATCGAGGTGTTGGTTTTCTACCGGCTTGTTGGTAAGTGTATTTTCAGTAAAGTTAGAATACTTAAACCCCTATATTTTTAAGTTTAACTACTTTTCCCTTAGTTTAGTGGATTTCTACCCCTGTTTTTCATAAAATCCCGTTTTCTTCCCACAAGAACTTAAAAGTTCTCCCTCGGGCCTTCTGGCCTTCCCCCATTCCCTAGTGGTGTGTGTGTATTGTTTTATTTTTGAGTTTTAAAATAAGATAAGTGTAATCAGTGTGTCTGACTGAGTGTGTGTGGTTACACTTTCTTGTTTTAGGATGTCTAAAGACACAAAGGTCTCAGGCTTCAAGAAGTGTGATGCGTGCTGTCAGAAAATGTCTCTGACAGACGGTCACACTTCTTGTGTCTACTGCCTGGGGCCTTTGCACCTGCAGGACTCCTGTGCTGTATGCCACGGCTTCAGTCCCAGGGTCCTGCAGGAAAGAAAGAACAAGTTGATCCTAAGGGGTCTACTTAAGCCTGAGGATTCCCTTTCTGTCTCTGGGAAGCCCTCCAAGGCTTCTAGGTCCTCGGCTCCAGCTACTGAGCCGAGACCTAAGGCTTCTAAACCTGCGTCTGCATCGGCTCCGGCTGGAGCCGATGAGTCTACAGTTTCTGTGGTTCCCTCGGCTCCGGCTGGAGCCAAGGTATTAGAGATTCCTTGTCGGCTCCGACCAGACCTTCGGAGCCGACATCTAGGAAGAGATCTAGGTCACCATCCCTTGGCTCCGTTCATTCAGCTCCAGCATCTCCTCTGCTGTCTGAACGGAGCCATAAATCTCACTCCTCTAGGTCATCGAGGCTGTCGGATCATGACCTTCAGAGGGTAGTGAGTCGACTTCTTAAGTCCGAGGCACTGGCCCAAATGCTTCAGAGCCCGACTCATCAGTCGATGCCTGTCCCTGTCCATCAATATGTTCCTCCTCCGACTCCGTTGAGCTCGGAGCCGGGGCGTGTCGGAACCGAGACTGTGGTAGCGTCGGAGCCGATACAGATGTCTTCGGCTCCGTCTGCTCCGATTTCTTCTTTCGAGGAATCTCGGCGCCGGACTTCCCTCGTCGGCTCCGAGGGGGTGAGTGGCATCGACCCTTGTCCGACCCCGCTCTTCCTCTCGGAGCTTCGGCGCTGGTGAGTTCGGCTCCGACATCGGCCTCGGAGCCATCACTGTCGGTGCCGAGGGAGGTTCTCAGCTTCTCGGAGCGGGGACCTCTGGCTCTGCCTGACAGGGGTGCGTTCGAGGTCATGCGGAGTGTGTTAGAGCTTGGCTCTACTCCACAGTCGGCTCCGTCCGCCCCTCCCTCTACGGTGCCTCAGGTCAAGTCGACTCACTCCCTCATCCCGGACCGCAGAGAGCCAGCTCCTCAGGAACCCCCTGTGGGGATCTCATCCTCTTCTGAGGCCTCTCCTGATTTGGCAGAAGAGCCCCCTCGGAAGAGGAAGTGTAAGAGGAAACACATTGACTCACCTGAGTCCATCACATCTGACACAGATTTAGAGGATTCGAGGGTTCCCCGTTCCCCTTCTGAAGATGTCTCTTTGCAGACATTCTAGAAATCCTCAAGCAGAGGGAAATTGGCCAGCCCTCAACCCTTCGGAGGATGAATCTGTGTACCTTGAGGCGTTTGGCTCTCGTCCTTCCACCTCCTGGGTGTCTCCCCCCTTTGACCCCTCATGCAGGTGGTGGCTAAAGGCATGGACGGCTCCTGATTCAGTGGACCCCACTCCCAGGAGACCCTCAAAATTCATAACGGCACCAGCAGACAAACAGTTCTTGACAAAAGGAGTTTCTGTGGATGCTATGGTGGTGGCTGCTGCTACTAAGAAGGAACTAGCTGATCCTTCAGTACCTGTCCATCCACCTAACAAGGAATCTAGGTCCATGGACAGGTACGGGAAGCGGATGTTCTCAGCGACATTTGCTATGCGTTCGCTGAACTACCTGTGCCATTTTACTCGCCTTCAAAGGGACTTGATTAAAGAAGCGAGTGACATGTTGAAGGACCCTACAGCTGCGGGTTTTCAAGATAAGATGAACACTCAGCTGGTTACCCTTAACTCCATAGCCAACTCCTCCATGCGCCTCCTTTCTTATGCGGCTGATGGAGCGAGCAGGGCCGCAGGGACAGGTGTGGCCTTACGTAGGCATGCCTGGATGCGGCTATGCAATTTTGCGGACCCCTTCAAGACGTCTTTCACTAATTACCCGTTTGATGGATCATCTCTGTTTGGTCCTCAAGTGAAAGAAACCTTGACTAGGTGCGAGACTGATGGCAAGACTCTTTCTGCCGTCGGAGTCCGTTTTTCTACTCCTTCTAGGCCTTACCCCAAAGGCCAGAAAAGTGGGAAAATGTGGTTCCGTAAACAATCTCAAGGGACTTCGCCTGACGCACAGAGTCGGTTCCCCGCCAGAGGCAGAGGCGGGAATAACAATGGTAGACGTCGCCCTCGAGGCAGGGGGGCTCTGCAGAACCAGGGCAATCGAGAAGCTTTCTCTGATAAGCCTTTTCAGCATCCCTGAGGTGTTGCCCGACTGCCCACCTTCGGAGGCAGTCCGGGGAAGATTGTCACTGTACCCAGAAGCCTGGCTATCCCTGACTCAAGACAAATGGGTACAGTCCGTCATTTCCGAAGGCTATTCTATTCCCTTTCTTCGCATTCCAAACCAATCAAAAAAATCCCTTCCAGATGTTCCACCCATCAAAGGGATCTAGCGGTTTTGGAAATTTCAAAACTGCTTGCAAAAAGAGCAATTCAGCCAGTTCCAGCAGACCAGCAAGGATCCGGAATCTACTCAAGGTTCTTTTTAGTTCCAAAGAAAACAGGGGACTGGAGACCAATTTTGGATCTCAGTATCTTGAACAGATCAGTCAAGAAAACAAGATTTTGGATGGTCACGCTGCAGTCCATCCTTCCCCTATTGGGAAAAGGAAACTGGATGTGCTCTATAGACCTTCAGGATGCGTACTATCACATAAAAATGAACAGACGCTCCAGAAGATTCCTCCGCTTCAGGCTGGGAACCAGTCATTTTCAATTCAGGGCCCTGCCCTTTGGTCTCACCACTGCTCTCACCACTGCCCCCCGGGTGTTTACCAAATGCATGGCAGTGGTAGCTTCTCACCTGAGACGACAAGGATTCCAGGTGTTTCCATATTTGGACGACTGGCTCCTCACAGCTCCCACCAAGCATCTCCTTCTGATGGCCAGGGATTACACCTTTCGCATTTGTCAAAAGTTAGGCATTTCAATAAATTGCGAAAAGTCTGTTTTGTCGCCTTGTCGTACTATTACCTTCATAGGCGCAAATCTAGACACAGTAGACATGTCTGCGAGGCTAACAGATCAGAGAATAACAGACATACACAAACTGGTCTCACTCCTTTTCAACAACAACAGAATCAAAGCCAGGTTAGTTCTGAAAGTGTTGGGAATTATGGCGGCCATACCTCTGCTTCCATTAGCCAGATTCCACATGCGAATCCTTCAATGGATGCTCTTTACACAGTGGTCATACCAGCAACTTCCAATGTCCCACACCATTATGATCACGCAGGTGCAGGAATCATCTCATGTGGTGGATGTCTTCCCCTCACCTCTTGTTGGGAAGACCCTTTGTTCCTCCCCCTCCGGTTGCTACTCTGACAACGGACGCCTCCCTGATCGGGTGGGGGGGGCATTATCAGGGCAGGATGGTCCAGGGCACATGGCAACCAGACGAATGCCACTTGCACATAAATGTTCTGGAGATGAGAGCAGTGCTTTTAGCGTTGCAAGCCCTTCAAGACTCTCTTCCCTTGGGAACGATTGCAATCCAGACAGACAACATGTCTGTAGTGTGGTATATCAACAAACAAGGCGGAACCAGGTCCTACCCCTGTGTCGAGAAGCACTCAGATTGTGGCAATGGGCGATTTCTTCTCAGCGGTTTCTGATAGCAACGCACATCCCCGGGAAGTCCAATCAAATCGGACAAGTTGAGCAGAGCTATCCTCATGCCTCACGAGTGGTCTCTGAAAGACTCTGTTGTGAGAGAAATTTTTCTCAAGTGGGGTCAGCCTTGCTGCGATCTTTTTGCTACTCCCCAAAACAGCAAGTGCAGAGATTATTTCACTCTATTCCCTTTACCAGGCCAACCCAGCAGAGACGCTCTAGTCCAAGTTTGGCCCCGGGGACTTCTGTATGCATTTCCTCCCTTCCCACTAATTTCTCAAGTGATACAGAAAGCTATCGCTCAGAAGGCCTCGTTGATCCTCATTGCTCCTTACTGGCCTCGACAGGTGTGGTTCCCCTTACTACATCAATTTCTATTGGAGCGACCTTGGCATCTGGACCTAGTTCCAGATCTTTTGATCCATCAGTCGGGTCAGTTTCATCGCTCCCTCCCCTCTCTGAACCTCACTGCTTGGTTCCTCCAGTTCCAACCTTAGCCAGGCTTCCTCAATTATCTCACTCTGTTCGAGATATTTTGATAGCTTCCCATAAATCTTCCCCGGAAGATTTATTTGAGTAAGTGGAAACGCTTCACATATTGGGCTCCAGGAAGGGACATAGATCCTTTCACTGCTTCCATCCAAATAGTCCTTGATTTTCTAGCTGAACTCTTCCATGCAGGTTCATCTCCTTCTACTCTTAAAGTTCAATTGGCAGCTATTTCTAACTTTCATGTGGGTATTTCTGAGTCTGCCTTAATGTCCCACAAGCTTTGCAAAGCCTTTTTGAAAGGAGTTTTTCTTCTCAGACCTCCTATAAGAAATCCTCCTTCTCCTTGGGACCTAAATTTAGTTCTTACTTCTTTGATTCTTCCCCCTTTCGAACCTGCAGCCTCCTGTTCCTTAAAATTGCTATCATGGAAAACTCTCTTTCTGGTAGCTATTACTTCAGCTAGAAGAGTTTCGGAACTTCATGCACTCAGCTGTCGACCTCCTTATCTGTTGTTCCATAAGGACAGGGTATCCTTACGAACCAATCCGTCCTTTTTGCCTAAGGTAGCCTCGACGTCTAATCTAAATCAAAGCATTGACCTCCCTGTGTTTTTCCCAGAATATTCCAATAGATCTGAACAAAAATTACACTGGCTAGATGTTCATCGTCAGTTAAGGTACTATTTGGATAGAACAAAACAATTCAGAAAATCTGACCAGCTGTTTGTCTCCTATGCAGAAGGCAGAAAGGGACTTTCAGTTTCAAAGGTATCATTATCTAGATGGCTAACATCTCTGATTTCCCTTGTTTATGAAATTAGACACCAAAGGCTGCCTAACAAACCTAAGGCCCATTCCACCAGAGCTTTGGCTACTTCCATAGCCTTCCAAGACAGACTGCGTATTGACACCATTTGTGCAGCGGCTACTTGGGCTACTCCTCACACTTTCATTTCTCATTATAAGTTGGATTTAGCTTCTAGGCATAGAGCTAACTTTGGTTCCACTGTTCTCAGGAGTCTGTTCCGTTAGGCCACCCGGGACAAGGTGCTAGTGACACGGTCCCATCCAGCAAGAATGAAGGCGAGATAGACAACTTAACATATAGAAGTTATGTTCTTACCATAACGTTCCATGTTAGTTGTCTTCTTCTCGCCTTCTTCTTGCGTCCCACCCTCCTTCCCCCTGGCCTGGACAGACCTAGAGGAGTTGTGATTGTGACCTCTCTTTCTACCACCTCTTTTCTTAGGCATATGCTGTTGTGCATATTTCCTGGATCAGGATGTAGGTCACCCTTCTTTCTCCCTGTTGTTAGAGGTGGACTCTGTTTAGAGTTATTCTGTTACTATTATAAGCTGGGGTTAGCTTACAAACGAGATCTGAGGTAACTCTCGCCTAGCATTGTGGGATATAAGGGGAGCCTCGAGCCGGTGGAACCAACTCTCGAGCTTTTAGAGTGGCCGAGTCGGAGCCGAGGTCGGCTCCGAACCCATCCAGCAAGAAGAAGGCGAGAAGAAGACAACTAACATGGAATGTTATGGTAAGAACATAACTTCTATTTTACCTACTTTTTACCCAAATCCGCAGAATAAAGGGGAGAGACGTCTGCACGCTTTGGATATACACAGACAGCTACGATTCTACTTGGACAAAACAAAAGCTTTCAGAAAAACTGAGCAACTGTTTGTAGCATATGCTGCAGGATCACAAGGAAAGCCTATTAGAAAGCAGACAATCTCGAAATGGATAGGACACTGCATCCGCTTCTGTTATGCACAACATGGCAAATCAGTGCCTAAGGGCATTAGGCCTCATTCTACCAGAGCAGCAGCCACTTCAATAGCTTTCCTCAGAGGAGTAGCAACAAAGACATTTTAGAATATGCAACCTGGAGCTCAGTGCACACTTTCACCAAGCACTACCACTTACCTCTGTACTCAAAATCCAGAGCTAGCTTTGCCACTGCAGTTCTGCAGGGCTTGTTAACCTCTCTAAATCCAATTTAGACCCAGCCACCCATTCTCAGTTTTGGGATTCTACCCAAGTGTAATGACTGCAACAGTGAAACACGATGAACATAGTACCGTTGTGTACCTACCATAAATGTAGATGTTCGAGTGTATTCATTGTTGCAGTCCAGGTTACCCACCCACCATCCCCCTTTTTTCCATTCCTGGGACCTTTCTGTACTTCTCATCTCTATACTACCTATGTGGTGTATTTGCTTGTAGATGAAGGAAATGTTTATAGTAATATATGCATGTTTTCTGGCATAATTTTATCTTTCCAGCCTTCCTATCTGGGGGGCACCTGACATCTGGGGCAAGAAAAACTGAAGAAAATGGCATTGGTCGCAACATTTATACCCCTGGCGCACTGACGTCAGGGAAGAGGCGACAGCAACCAATGCCAGACCAAGACTTTGGAACTCGGGCTAACTGCGGGTCACCTGCCAGCAGGATAACCCAAGTGTAATGACTGCAACAGTGAATACACTCGAACATCTACATTTATGGTAGGTACACAACTGTACTTTTCTTTGGCTCGTACCCTTTCAGATCAGCAGTTCCATACATAGGCTACCCTTCCTTTACATCCACCTCTGACTTCTTTTGAAGATGTACAGTTCTTGGATCCAAGTCACCCTGTGCCATCTGCTTTGGATCCTCAGATAACTCTATCATCGTATCCATTGTTTGCTCTGAGTTCTTTTGTTCAGTCGGAGCCAGAGGCCTCTTGAAGCTATAGCTGCCTAGTTGACTCCAAAGTGCTGGGATCAACTATGATGTTTTCAGAGCTGTCACTGCACCTAGGAACTTAGGCTTGAGTTAGCTCAGCTCTAGCTTTCGCCTCAGGAGGACTTTCCTCGGAGCAGGTAGGGACTAGTAACCAGAGGCTTCCCCTCTTGGATCCAGAGTCCTGTCCCTCTCAGGGAAAGTCAGCTTTTGAGATTTTGGTCAGAGCCATGTCTGCTTCAGCACCTCATACAGCCCCTTGCTCCTCAGACCCTCAGCTCGCAACCCTGTCATCTCTGTGTACAAAGTCTCATCCTTTTTCTCCACAGGGTCAACAAGTACCGAATCCCCAGCTTCCCAGCAGGGTATTCCCACTTCTTTTGATACCTCCCCAGATCATCCCACTGAGGTGGTCGCTAAGAAGTAGTAGAGCAAGAGGAAGCATTGCGTTCCCCAGAAGAATCTGTCACCGAAGTCCCAGACTTTGACGAGGGTGAAGGGTCCCAAAGTTCACCTTTTGACAATGTCTGCTTTGGAGACATCCTGGAAATTTTAAAACAGAGAGGTGATTGGAAACCAACAATCCTTCACCTAAGGAGTTGGATTACCTGGAGGCTTTTGGTACCATCCCATGTACCTCGAGTTCATTGAGTTGATCTCTTGGCAGGCATAGAAGGCCCCTAGCACCACTGAGCCGATTCCCTGGAGACCCAACAAAATTATTAGCACTCCTGATGACAAACAATTTTGGAGAAAGTGTGCCTGTGGATGCCATGGTCATGGTGGTGGCCACGAAGAAGGAACTAGCTGATGAAAGTTCCTCTGTCCATCCCCCAGTCAAGGAGTCCTGGTTGATGGATAGGTTTGGGAAGCATGTCTATGCTTCAGCGACCTTCTCCTTGTGGTCACTGAACTGTCTGAACACATGACTAAATTACAAAGGGATCTGAGTAAAGAGTTTTCAGATACTCTGTCAGGATCCATATCTGAGGAAATATAAACTTCATTCGGCTCCCAGTTGGCTACTCTCCAGTCTATTTCTAACTCTTCTATGAGGCTCATTTCACATGTAGCCAAAGGAAGGAGTATAGCAGCAGGTTCAGGCATTGCTATTAGGAGAAACGTCTAGATGTGCTTATGTGACTTTGTGGAGCCTTTCAAGTCTACGTTTGTCAGTGCTCCGTTTGATGGCATGTCCTTATTCAGCCCTAAAGTAAAGGTCACATTGTCCAGATGTGAGAAAGATGGAAAGACCCTATCTACAGTGGGCATATGTTTCTCCACTCCACAGAGATCCTTCTCCAGGAATCAGCGAAGCAGTGGAAAAATGTGTTTCAGAAAATCCCAAGGGCCTTTTCAGGATACGCATAGAGGTAGTTCCCTCAGGGGCAAAGGAAAGAGCTCCAATGGTAGATGCCACCCTCGCGACAGAGAAGACCCAAAGAACCAAGGGTCCAGAGATTCCTTCTTTGGCAGACCCTTCCACTGCTGCTGAACAGAGGCCAGATTGCCCTCTTCTACAGAGCGTGGCTGGAAATAACCTAAGATACATGTGCAGAGGATCATTTCCCCTCCCTGATGCAGAAAAATCCTCGATGTTCCACCCAGTCAGAGAGAACAAGCAGCTGTTCAGGTACAAAATCTGGTAGAAAAATTTGCCATCCAAGCGGTCCCACCAGACCAAAGAGGATCTAGAACTTAAGATTCTTTTTTAGTGCCAAAGAAAATGGGGGAATGGAGACCAGTCTTGGATCTGAGCAACTTATAGGTTCATAGGTAGGTACTAGGCTATTGGCCTTAGGGCCTGTGTAAGCCTAGCCAAAAAGGTATCCTGGCTTTTGCCACCCAAGAAAATTATTTTCCTGTGCCTCTGTCGAGCAGGGCCACAGAAGTGATCTTCGGGGTGAATTTCCTATTTCCCATCCAATCATCAAGATTTTTCTTGAATACTGCTAATGAAGAGCTTTGTTTGATATAGATAGGTAGTTTGTTCCAGAGTATGGGCAGTCTCTGGAATAGGAATGTATCCCTCCAGTATGTTCTGTTTATTGTGGTGACAAGATTTAGGTCCCTAGAGCGTGTAGCTCGGAGGGATTGGGATTTCTTTAAGTGGAGCATGTCCAACAGCTCTGGGTTTGACATAGCTTTGTATGTTAGGCAGAGATTGCCCATGAGTAGGCAATATGCGACGGAGTAAAGCTGGATTTTTTTTGAGATGGTCTGCGTAGGGCATCTGTTTGAGGCCGGTAATCCTCTTTGTGAGGTATTTCTGTGGTCTTTTCAGTTGTTGTAGATGTCTTGTGAGGTACGTACCAAAAGGGGCATTGTACTCTATAAAGGGTCTAATGAGTGATGAGTAGAGAGGGGAACAATTACCTCTTTTTTTCTTGGATGAGAAACCTTTTGTGATGAGGTGTGCCACGTAGAAGGATTTCCTGACTGCTGTGGCGATGTGATTATCAAAGGAGAGACTACTGTCCACATGTGTCCCAATGTCTCTTATCACACTTTCAGTGTTAAGTAGACTACCGCCTATGTGGTAGTTCATGGGTACAGAATTTTTACCAAAAGGGATGACAATGCACATGTTCATCGTGTTTCACTGTTGCAGTCATTACACTTGGGTTATCCTGCTGACAGGCTACCTGCAGTCGGCCTGAATTCCAAAGTCTAGGTCCAGCGTCGGTTGCTGTCGCCTCTTCCCTGATGTCAGTGCACCAGGGGTGTAAAAGATGCAGCCGACGCCATTTTCTTCAGTCTTTCTTGCCGCACGGTGCCCGAAGCAAAAGCAGTTCGCAAGTGCCAGTCGGCCGACTCCTGAGATTTTCAAAAACGAATTTCAGATCCGAAGTCTTCATTAAAGCTAAGTACCCCGTTGGGGAAACTTTTTTCTTGCTCCAGTCCGATGTCAGAAAAAGTTAACAATTGTATTTCTTATGGGAAGCAAATACCTCATAAGGATTTTCATTCTTACTGTATTCCTTGCCTAGGCCCTGATCACAACGTTGCTAGCTGTCGGTTTTGTGCTAGAGTTAACCAACGCACTATTAAGCGTCTGTACGATTTTGCCTTACATTACTTTGGCCGAAGATTCAATTATATAATGCCTTTTCCTGCCATGTGGGCCCCCCAGGCATAATCTGAAGCATCTGTTGTTATTGGCTGCCTGGCTGTGGGTAGGGTGAATGGCTGTCCCTTGTTGTGGTGACAGGCCTGTGCCACCATCGAAACTCCTGTTGCAGTACTAGAAAATCTTATGCAGAAAAAGGGAAAAGATTCCGTGCTTGGAACCAGGCACAAGGAATTGACATGCTTGTACCAAATATTCCTCAGATTTTACAATACCTAACTGAGATACTGGACAAAGGCCTATCCTTTTCATCAATTAAAATCCATGCCTCTGCCATTTCAGCTCATTACAATATGGAACCACCAATTTTGTCACATCCGTTGCTAAGACAGTATCTCAGAGGGGCCAAAAACATCAGACCTCCAAGGAGAGCACCAATACCTGCATGGGACCTCAATTATGTCATGGAAAAACTCACACTGCCACCTTTTGAGCCAGCCAATACAGCTGAAATAAAGTTCTTATCTTGGAAAACAGCTCTGCTCCTAGCAATAACCTCTGCAAGACGAGTCTCAGAGTTACAGGCACTCATGGCTGTGGAACCTTTTATCATTTTTCATCCAGACAGGGTTTCTCTGAGGACGAACCCGATGTTTATGCCTAAGGTAATGTCCAGTGTGGCCCTTAACCAAACCATTCATTTGCCTACCTTTTATCCAAACCCACAGAATAAAGGTGAGAGACTCCTGCATTCTTTGGACATAGACAGACAGCTATGCTTCTACTTGGACAGAACTAAAGCTTTCAGAAAGACTGAACAACTCTTAGTAGCATATGCTGCAGGATCACAAGGAAAGGCTATCTCAAAGCAGACTATTTCAAAATGGATAGGCCACTGCATTTGTTTCTGCTATTCACAACATGGCAAATCAGTGCCTAAGGGCATTAGGCCTCACTCAACCAGAGCAGCAGCCACTTCAGCAGCCTTTCTCAGAGGAGTACCAACCAAAGACATTTTAGAGGCTGCAACTTGGAGTTCAGTGCACACTTTTACCAAGCACTACCACTTACCTCTCTACTCTAAATCCAGAGCAGACTTTGCCACTGCAGTTCTGCAGGCCTTATAGCCTCTCCTAATCCTATTTAGACCCAGTCACCCAAGCTCAACTTTGGGATTCAACCCAAGTGTAATGACTGCAACAGTGAAACACGATGAACATAGTACAGTTGTGTACCTACCATAAATGTAGATGTTCGAGTGTGTATTCACTGTTGCAGTCCAGGTTACCCACCCACCATCCCCCTTTTCTTTGCTGGGACTTATCTGTACTTCTCTAGCCTATGCAACCTATGTGGTGTATTTGCTTGTAGATGAAGGAAATGTTTATTTTTGTGCATGCATACTTATTGGCATAATTTTCAGCCTACCAATTTGGGGGCACCTGACATCTGGGGCAAGAAAAGCTGAAGAAAATGGCGTTGGCTGCATCTTTTATACACCTGGTGCACTGACGTCAGGGAAGAGGCGACAGCAACCGACGCCGGACCTAGACTTTGGAATTCAGGCCGACTGCGGGTATCCTGTCAGCAGGATAACCAAAGTGTAATGACTGCAACAGTGAATACACTCGGACATCTACATTTATGGTAGGTACACATCTGTACATTTTTGGCATTGAGCTTGAGGCCGTGGCTTTCTGTCTCAGTGAAGCCCTTTTGTAGGATGTCCACATCGTTCAGAGTTTCAATTATGGCTCCTAGTTTGCAGTCATCTGTGAACTTCATTAGCCAAAGACCTTCTGTGTTAGCATGTACATCAGAGAAGTAGATACCAAACAGGAGAGGACCCAGGACTGAACCCTGTGGTACTCCACTTGTCACTGGTCTGAAGCTGGATTTGGAGTCTGCTACTTTCAGTGTGGTTTCTCTCAGTGAGCTAGTTGGCAACCCATCTTGTGACATAGGGATTTATACCTAGTTTATTGAGTTTATCTATAATTCCAGAGTGGGGGATGGTGTTGAAAGCCTTGGTGAGATCTAGATAGGCTGTATGAACCACCTTACCCTTATCTGCAGCTTTGGTGACTGCTTCAAAGAAGTCTGTCAGGTTTAGGAAACATGATCTGCCTTTTACAAACCCAAACTGGGTGGGGTCCAGAGTTTGGAGATTACCAATGTCTTTATAAGTTCCATGATATTATGTTCCATGGTCTTGCAAACCAGGCTCGTCAGGCTAATGAGGCGGTAGTTTCCAGGGTCCATGGTGCATCCCCCTTTGTGGAGTGGGATAACCATCGCTGTGTGCCATTCAGTGTGCACAAAGCCTGGGGTGAGGCTGTGATTGGACATGGTACTTAGGTGGGGTTCCGGTTCATAGGTAGGTAGGTACTAGGCTATCTGCCCAAAGGCATTTATAAGCCTAGTCAGAATGTGTTAGCTTTCGCAGCTCCCTTAGATTAGTTCCTGTGCCTCTGTCCAGCAGAGCCACTGAAGTGATCCCCGGGGTAAACTTTCTGTTTCCCATCCACTCATCAAGGTTTCTCTTGAAGACTGTTAGTGAGGAGCTCTGCCTAATGTAGATTGAAATCTTGTTCCAAACCATGGGAAGTCTCTGGGACAGTAATCTATCCCTCAAGCATGTCCTATTTATTGTTGTGGTAAGGTTTAGATTCCTAGAGTGTGTGACTCAAGGGGATAAGCTTTTCTTTAGGTGGAGCATGTCCATCAGTTTTGGGTTGGACATGGCATTGTATGTCAGGCAGAGATCACCTCTGAGTAGGCGGTATGCAACCGAGTACAGCTGGAGTTTCTTCATTCGAGCTGCATAGGGCATCTGTTTGAGGCCACTGATCCTCTTGGTGAGGTACTTTTGTGGTTTTTCCAGCTGTTGCAGGTGTCTTGTAAGATGCATCCCAAATGGGGTGTTGCACTTTATGATGGGTCTGATGAGCAATGAGTAGAGGGGCACAATGACCTGTTTTGATCTGGATAAGAACACTTTTGTGATAAGGTGGGCCACATAGAAGGATTTTCTAACCACTGTGGCAATGTGATTATCAAAGGAGAGATTACTATCTACTTGGGTCTCCAGATCCCTTATTATATCTTCCATATTTAGGGGACTACCCACCTATGTGGTAGTTTGTACGTACTTTGTTTTTTTCCAAAGGGGATGACTATGCACTTTTTGGCATTTAGCTTGAGGCCATGATTTTGACACAAAGTATCCATCTCAGTGAGACCCTTTTGGAGGATGTCTGCGTCAGCCGGAGAGTCGTCTGCGAACTTGGTTAGCCATAGTCCTCCTCTGCTTGCCTGTACCTCTGAGAAGTATATGCTGAACAGGAGGGGTCCTAGGACTGAGCCCTGGGGAATGCCACTTGTAACCGGTTTAGAGTCAGACCTTGCTCCTGCAACTCTTACCATGTGGGTTCTGTCCGTGAGCCAGTTGGCAACCCACCTTGTGATGTAGGGGTTTATGTTCAGGCTGGTGAGCTTGTCTATAATACCAGAATGGGGGATGATGTTGAAGGCCTTTGCGAGGTCTAGGTAGGCTGTGTGTACCACCTTTCCCTTGTCTATAGCCTTGGTAACTGTCTCAAAGAAGTCCACCAGGTTTATGAGGCATGATCTGTCCTTAAAGCCGAACTGGGTAGGGTCCAGTGTTTGGAGGGTCCCAATATCTCTGTTAATGAGTTCCATGATGATGCGCTGCTTAGCCTTGCAGACCAAGCTAGTCAGGCTTATAGGGCAATAGTTCATGGGGTCTACTGTGGCTCCATCTTTGTGAAGTGGAATAACCGTTGCTGTGTGCCACTCTATGGGTATGTAACCTGTGGAGAGGCTGAGTTTGAACAGTGAGTTTAGTTGAGGGGTTAGTTCATCTTTGAGCTCGTGTAGGACACAGCCTGGGACACCAGCCGGTCCCATTGATGCTGTGTTTTTGGCTTTGGGGAGGGCTTTTTTAAACTGAGTGTCTGATTTCAGGGGCTCTACATTCTTCTGGTATGGTTATGGGCCCATTTGGGGGTGAGAGGGGGGTGAAGTTTGTGCTGAACCTGTCTGCCAGGATGTTGGCAATATTGGTCGGTTCAGTGTATTTTGTACCATTCTGCACTAACTCCAAGCAGATTTGAGCATTGCCACTTAGATTCTTGACATAGCCAAAGAATGCCTTGTGGTTATCTTTGGAGTCCTTGGCAATTTTTCTTTCGAAACTCACCTTGGATGATTTTATGAGGGATTGTAGTTTCTCGCTGATACTGATCAGGGATGTCTTCCCTTCTTGGGATTTTACTCTTTTCTGTACTAATTTCCTCCTACTATTATGTAGCTTGTTTATGGCAGGAGTCCACCAGACTGGTTTCCTTTTCTTGGAGGAGTGAGTCTTGGTTTTGTTTGGGATAGCACGATCCATGCATTCTTGTAGGTGCCCGTAGAATGTATTAGCAAAGGATTTTGCAGCTTGGACAACGTTATCCTTTAGCATGGGGGTTTTGAAACTTTCCACCTCAGTCTTAAGTAATGTGAAGTTCGTTCTGTAGTTCGTGTAGAACGCAGCCTGAGATGTTGTCGGGTCCCATGGATGCTGTGTTCTTGACTTTGGAGAGTGTGGTTTTTACCTATGCAGCCGTGATTACAGGAACTTTGCATTCTTCCGGTATAGAAATGGGCTTTTTAGGGGGTGAGAGGGGGGTAAATTTAGCACTAAACCTATCTGCCAGGATGTTGGCAATATCAGTTGGTTCTGTATGTTTAGTGCCATTGTGCTGTAACTCAGAGCAGATCTGAGTGTTGCCATTGAGATTCTTGACAGAGCTATAGAATGCTTCGTGGTCGTCTTTAGAAAGAGTGGTGATTTTGTTTTCATAACTAGCTATGGAGGATTTTATGAGGGATCTCAGTTTCTTACTGAGGCTGACCAGTGAGTTCCTCCAATCATGGGATTTTACTCTTTTTTGCAGCAGTTTCTTTCTTCTCTTGTAGTTTGTTTACGGCAGGGGACCACCAGATTGGCTTCCTTTTTTTTTTTTGGAGGATAGCATCTTGGTTCTGTTAGGGACAGCACAATCCATGCACTTGTGTAAATGCTTATAAAGTGCATTTGTTTAAGATTCAGTAGTCATACCTCTATTGTCCATCTGCGTGGGTGTCGTGAAGTTTGCCACTTCTGTCTTAAGAAGCGTGAAGTTGGCTTTGGAGAAATTTTATATGGTGGTTTTGACAAAACAAGTTCCGGCTGGTCACGGTTCAGTCCATTCTTCCATTTCTGGAAAAAGATGACTGGATGTGCTCGATAGACCTTCAGGATGTGTATTATCACATAAAAATGAAAAAACAATCCAGAAGCTACTTATGCTTCTGGCTGGGAGCCAGTCATTATCCATTCAGAGTACTGCCCTTTGGTGTCATCACTGTCCCCAGAGTGTTTACCAAGTGCGTGGCAGTAATGGCAGCTCACTTGAGACTGCTGGGATTCTGGGTGTTTCCATATCTACACGACTGGCTCATTTCTGCCGAACCAAGCATCTACTATTGAAGGCAAGAGACAATGTTCTCCAGATTTGCTTGCATTTAGAGATAATTGCAGACTATGAGAAATCCTATCTAGAACGCACTCAAAGTTTAAACTTTATAGGAACAATTCTCAACACAAGAAACAATGACCTCACTCTCCCCAGCAAGAGTGGAAACAATCAGGTCGCAAGTCATAAGAATAATCTGCAGCAACAAAATCTCCACTCGACTGGTTCTTCAGACTTCAGGATTAATGGCAGCAACAATAACCTTATTCCCGCTAGCTAGATTTCATATGAGAATTCTGCAATGGCTGATATCAGCACAATGGTCTATCCTTCTACAACCAATGTCGACTCAAGTAAAGATCACCAATATTTGCAAAAAAAATCTCAAGTGGTGGAGTCAATCGGATCAGTTACTACAAGGCCACCCATTTGTTCTTCCCCAGACCAAGGCCACAGTGACCATGGAAGCTTCCCAGCAAGGGGGCATTTTCTTGGCAAAACAGTCCAAGGCACTTGGTCCCCCACAGAGGCAAACTTACATATCAACATCCTTGAGATGAGAGCAGTGCTCTTAGCATTGCAGGCTTTCCAAGATGCTCTTCCCTTCTGAACAAACTTCTCCAACCATGGCTTTGCAATCACCTCATCCAATCATATTCTAATCAAATCCACCTCAGAAGCCAAGCTAATAGGTATCATTCTAGATAATAAGTTCAAATTTGACATACATTTATCTCATGCCATCAAAAAGACCCACATTAAATTAGGTTCCCTTTACAGAGTAAAACCTTTCTTAACAAACTCTTCCAAACAAGCTATTGCCGGGACACACCTGCTATCCATTTTACTCTACGCCTCCCCTATATTTACTAACCTCAAAAAGTCAGACTTAAGCAAACTTGAATCATGCTACCATAAGATAGCTAGATTTGCTAGTAACCTGCCCCACAGAACTCATCATTGTCTTGCTCTGAAACAACTCAAATGGCTAGAGCTGTCCAACCTACTAACCTTAAACCAACTTACCCTAGCCCATTCCTTGGTGTACCTACCCGACAAATGTCTATCCCTTCAAGACCTAGTACAAACCCACTTCAATAGCAGGACTCTATGATCCTCAAAAATTTATAATCAAAAGTTACAAAATCCAACAGCAGTTTTGAGACTCGCTATATTCTAACTACGTAAGTCATGGACCTCCACCTCCTTGAACATACTAAACACAGCAAACCTAACACACTTCAAAAAACTGCTCAAGTCCCACCTAAATGACAACAGGTTATACTCCTGCTCCTCACCAGGCTGAACCCATTTCTCCCCTCCTCACCCTCTCTCTTCCTGTTCTCCACTTTCACTGTATCCCTGTGCTTACTGTATACCTTACTTTCTCCCAGCCTCTCCCTGTCTCCCTCCCTACTCTCCACTTTCAATATATCACTAATTGCTTACTGATTCCATGTGATTGTAAGTATAACAACATTAAGCATAATTTACTGTACCAAACAGGTATAGCTGAGTCACTACTCCATTATATATTAAGCTGTTCTGAGACACTACGACATTGAATGATTTCTTGAAACTAAGTGTAACTGTCAAAATATGTGTTACTAAGTGATCCTGTCAGCGTTATTACCAGCTTGAACTGCAATATGTTATTATGTGATTTATTACTATCAATTCTCTGATTGTTTCACTATTGTTTAAAAATACTGACTCTTTATGTTGTTATTACGTGGAGCTTTTCGTCCCTGGGCCTCCACTGAAAATGGGCAATTTTGCCCAGTCGGAATTCCCCTGTAAACAAATGTTAAATAAATAAATAAGCATTTTTTCTTAAGCTTTCAGTCATCTTCTCCTATAACTGCATAATTTACATAAATCTGAGAAACAAACTGCTGCAACACTGTCATTTTCATATCCTATCAACATTTCTTTCTTGTTTAACTTCTGCTTTTGGAGTTTCCGTACCAAACACCATTTGTTGTGCCCTAGTGCCCCCTTGTTAGTGAAGTCTGCAAGGTGTAGAGGAGGTAAGGACATCCCAGTATAGTATTTCTTGAAAATGACATTGAGTTAAGTCAGTGCTGTTCATATGTACATAGTACTGCATACATCCCGTCCAGCTGTAGGCCTTCCGCCTGCTTTCCCTTTATATTTTTTGTCTGTCTGAGTCATAACACCTGTACTCTACCTGCTGGTATAACCAGACAGGAACAGGAAATCTACCCACCCCTTGGATGGGCAGGTCAGCTTTTAAAGAACCCATTTCCACACATCACCAGCAGGCTTCTCCAGTAGTCAGGACCATTAGTCATTCTCTGGTCTCTTGAGTCACAGTCAGGGCTCAGTTCTTCAGTGTCACAGAGCCAAGTTGTTATCTACCTTTGTTGAACGTAATAGTAATAATAATTATATTTATAATAGTAATAGTAGTAGTGATAATACTAACAATCCAGTTTCCATTTGTCATTTAAAGTCCACTGTTAGTAAAAGTACAGCGTTTGTTCTACCCGTGTCACTAATTGTGTGACTAAGGACGTAAACATTTTTCTACTGGAATAGGTTGTCATTGCTGGTAGAGGAATGCTTGGGCTTACCCTGTCCAACAGTTAAGGGTTTTAAATTTACTTTGTTTTTTTCCTACAGGTCTCTTTTGTTAGTCCTATGATGTGGGTGGGATGGTACAATAAATAATGAATAAAGTGCATCTCTTTTTGTGGCAGTTGTGCAGCAGCTTTAACTTTATTTTTTTTTAGGATGGTTACTGTGACCGTAAATCATATAATTTAGGTTTAATTTCCTTCCTGTGCCCCTTTTATTGGTCATAATTTCTGCAGGCAGTGATTTTCTCTGCCAGTAACCAACAAAGATTCCATGCCTGCAAAAGTACTGGTGTAGCAGACACACAAGATTCAGCTATATAAGCTACTTTTCTGCATTCTGTCATTCGATCTTCGTAGTCAGCATTTCAGAACTGATTTTTGGGGTCTTCCTGCCATGCAGAAGCTTGCGACGGGCATGATTTCAAGGGTCATTACATCATCCCTAGCTGATTGTCTGCCAACCGACGTGTGGACGAAAGGTTATAAGAAGGTTGTCAATGCCATCTTAAATTATTTCTAGCCATGCATTCCAGTGCACCTCATTGTGTATACAGAATGCTTGCAGACCATTGGTCGGCTTGTTCTTTGCAGAGTTTCTTCTCTCTTCCAGTGAGATAAGTAGCTCATTGGGGATTTTTCTCTTAAAATTTTATCTTTAAAAAGGTTAACAGGTGCTTGAAGTGTGGGAGGCAAGTCCTGTATTAAGGTTTTCACCTGTGGCTGTTTCGTTTGGGGACTGAACTTGACATCTCTAATTATCCTGATTGTGCTACATTCCAAACGAAGACCCTTAAATGAAGAACCAAAGTCCCAGCTCCTCATATGGAGTCCTCAGCTTCAGTCCCTCAATGTCTTTGTAATCTTCTGCCAGCGTTATTCTGAAAAAATGCAAAGACAAAATATATAAAGAAAAAGAAACTGAAGATACAGCTGGTACCTCCGCCCACTCTACAATGTCTATCCGCAACTCAGCTGAGGCTCCTTCGCAGCCCCTTGGTCTAGTGATTTCTAGGCCTGAGACCACTGGTGCATCCCTTATGGAGGCTACCATTGTTTCAGGCCTACCATTAACGTCTTCCATGCCCTCAATGTTAGTCAAGTCTGAGGTCTCTCTGCAGGCCTCAGCTTCCAATTTTCATGTCGTGGGTACCAGGAGAAATGCTTTATCCACCTCAGCCTTAGAAACTCAGACCAAAGTTGTGGTCGACGACGGCATGCTCTGGTTATTGTGACAAAAATGGATGCCTAGACTGAAAAGAAGCAGCAGCTTTCCTCTTTCTTCTCCTCAGCCCTTTGTCTCTTCATCTCAAACTTGAAAATCACCCAGGAGTTAATGGTCTTCATAAAATCTAGGGAACCCAGCCATGCTCAGACCACTACCCGAAGCTTCACCACACCTTCCAACCCAACCTTATCCAGATTCAGACTTAGATTATACCCTTTTGTGTACCTGTCTCTCAGAAGACTTCTCTTTTGGCGATATCCTTAACAGAATGAAGGAAGCTTTCAACTGGGAAAGCATACCGTTCTCACAAGCTCAGGCTGTCTATAGGGAATTAGTGAGTGTACCTTCACGTAGACAGCTAGCTGTCCCCCAGAGCACATGATGCTTGATAATGTTTTTGAAAATGTCTGTTTACACCCAGATTCCCTACCACCTGCTACCAGAAAGCCTGACTGGTTTTACAGAGTGCTTGACTCATATCGGCACCTTTACAAAAACCCTAAAGCTGATCCATCAGTACTTTCTTCTCAATCCACTAAAGGGATGGCAAAGAGTACAACTAGACAGTCCCTGCCTAATGACAAACAAAGCAGATTTTTAAACTTGTTTGGCAAAAAGACATGTACCTCAGCTACCTTTCCATGAGGACACATAATTGCCAGTTCCACATGTGGAAGTAGTTAGAATCCCTTCAGGAACAATATAGTACTAAGGCAGAGACTGTTACTGACAATGCCTTGTCTAAGGAGATTCAGGAGAAAGCTTTGAGCAGCCGTACACGTTTACACACACTCGTTAAAGTGTAAGTGTGATGCACTAGGATCATGTAGAGCAACTGCCAGTGGCACAGTCATTCTCAGACATGCATGTTCCAGCATTCAGCCAGTCTCAGATTAGGTCAAGGCAGAAATACTGGATGCTCCTCTAGACAAGGTGTTCCTGTCCAGACCTCCAGCTGGAAAGGTGGACAAAAGAGTAAAACAAATTAAAACAGTGAGAGTTTTACTTGTCACCTACATCTAGGTACAGTAAGAACTACCCTCCCATGCCATGACCTTCCTTCACCATTTCTCTCTCCCTACAGGACAAGGGAGGCCTCCTTGTGCTAAGCCAGACAGTCATGAAATGTGGCCACCAGAACAAACCTAAATAAACACAGTAAAAACAGAAAATATATTCATAAATAAGTGTATGAGGAGTATGTGTGTGTATATATATATATATATATATATATATATGTAAGCAAACACACCTATAACTACTATAAAAAGATGTGTATCTAACAGCCAAGGCAAAGAGAGTGTATTAAAAAAGGTGGGGACAAGGTTAGCAAATGTAACGAAGCCTTCTGTCCCTTAAAAAGGGGTTGAGTGCATATATTTTCTGTTTTTACTGTGTTTTTATATACACACCATTTTTTATGTTCAGCAGTACTTAGTTATGATGATTAGTTTTGTTTATATTTATTTTTATATATATTTATATGTGTTTGTTTCTTGAACATCTTAGTAGAATGCTGTGTGTTCATGTAGCAGTTCTAGTTTTTTATTGTAAATTTCACATAAGGTGTATACTTAGTTAACTATGTGGATGGCGGGACTGTTTCAGCCTTTGTTGACGCAGTTCTTTATTAAATTTTCCAAAACATCAGTATATTTGCAACAGCATGATGAGATGGTTTATATATGATGCATATTATACTGTTTAGATATCTGCAATATATGCATTATGTATTGTATCTGAAATCTATCATATAAGGTGTGGTTAGAACAGAGTAAAAATGGCCTTATTTTTCTAAAGTGTTAGGTTACTTTAAATCACTTGGTTTCTACTAATTATTTAATTGGAGGGAAAACGGTTGCTAGCAGTGATTGGTTTAACAGTGTTTAAAATGTTTAGGTTTGTGACAGAATTTTATGTTTGACAAAGCGTAAGAGTACTATGCGAAAGCGCTTACATGTTTTTACTAAATAAATTGTTTGGTTTTATGCTGTGCATGTCCTTTGCCTACTTGGATTTCTTACAACTGCAAGTTGTCAAAACTTTTTCAGATGATATAAAAATGTCATTTGGCCTTGTTAAATGTGCAAAAGCGATCTTTAAAGCCAGAAGACTGTAGCACCAGGAAAACATCACTTTGAGACAAGAATGTGATATAAAAAAACTTGAGCAAAGAGAGTGTATAAATATTTGAGAATTGATGAAGACTCAGCAGTAAAACACAAACAAATGCGAATAAAACTTAGGAATACTTTAGAAGACTTGAATTAATCCTGAAAACAGCATTGACATCTAGGAACAAAATGTCCTAACTTACAGTTTTGGAGTGATTGATTGGCTCCAAAACATGTTGGACAGATTAGATAACAAAACAAGAAGGATGCTTCACCAAATTTTGTTGTTGTCTTTCGGCTTTTCCCGATTAGGGGTCGCCACAGCGGAACTCCGGTCTGCTAATGATTGGCAGTAGATTTTCACGAACGCCGAGGTGCCAGCTCAATTTTCAACCTTCACTGAAGGCACGCCCATTTACGCATGTCTTTCGAACGCCCACCCAACCGCGGGGAGGACATGCAGACTCACACAGAAGGCACTCCCCGCACTCCAGCCGAGAATCGAATGGGAGAACCTCTTGCTGTGAGGCAACAACGCTACTGCTGCACCACCGCGGAAGTCATGCTCACCAAATGATTTATAAAAATCAGTGCATACCACTATTATATATTCCCCTTTCCAAAGGGAGGGATGGTCCTCCTTGAAATTGATTACATGTATAGATCTGCAATCGTGGTACTCCACACATATGTGCTGACCTCACAAGACCCAAAAGTAGTGAAAGTTGTGAAACATGAGGAGAATAAATCTAAGATGACTTATTTGCTTAATCTAGCAGAAGCATATCGGCATCAAGCAGGAATGGAAATCAAACCAGAAGTAGATAAAAAATCAGGCAGCAACTGAATGTGCCAAAAAACAATAGAAAGAATATAAGGTGAAGGACCAGATGAGAAGTCAAAAATGTGGAGAATGCATAAATGTCGTCGTAAGTATAGAAAACATCAGGATGAACCTCATGTTGATCAGGAACGAATGCAAGAATGGTTAAGGAGAGGCAAATTCAAACCAAGAGATGAAAAGTTAATATTGGCGGCTCAAGAGAGTGAGCTACGTACACGCTGATTTACAAAGTCCATTGAACATGTGGGAGAAACAGACAAATGTAGGTTTTGTAAAACTGAATTGGAAACGGTGGTACACCTTGTTGTTGGTTGTGACATACTAATGGCAGAAGGGCTGTATACTGAAAGGCATAATAATGTGGTAAGACTGTTGCACTGGGGATTGTGCAAACATTATGGTATTGACTTGACTGAAAAACACTGGAACATGAGCCACAAAGCATCATAGAAAGTGATAAATTACATCACACGGGATCACCCATTACCAACAGTTCAGAAGATAAGATCTAGAAAACCGGATGTAGTGGTCCATGAAAAAAGACAAAAGTAGCATTGATCATTGAAATCGCCACACCCAGTGACTACAGTGTCTTGTGTACAGAGAGAGAGAGAGAGAGAGAGAGAAAGTCATAAAATATCAGGATCTGCAGGCAGAAATGAAAGCAGTGTGGAAGAAAGGTACCCAGACAATTCCAATAGTAGTAGGAGCAATGGGTCTTATAAAAAATCTGCAATCTTATTTACATATGTTACCAATACATGTAACCCCATACAAATTCCAAGAGTCTTTACTGGGCACATTGTGGGTGCTGCAAAGAGCACTTTTGGCTGACATCAAAGATTGAAATAATACTAAATTCATGAACTTTAATTGTACTTTGACTTAGGAATGGGGTCCATTCCCATCATGGTATTAGAAACCCAAAAGATTTGGAGAAATTAAAAAAGACAGTCGTAATTACTGTGTTCATTCGTTTTGTCAAACTTCTGACTTTTTGGGTTTTATTGACTTTCTGCAATCTATTCCTTTCATTGATCTTAATATATCTCTGTCTCTGTTAAATCAAACAACTCTTTTCTTAGCTCATTTTCTTCTAAACTATATTTCTTATTGAGGTCACAGTGATAAAGCAGGTAGCTTTCCAGTTTCACAGTGTGTGGTTCTCCTTTTTGGTTCCTGGCAGTGGCGTTTCTCTATGGACTGTGCACATATTTCCTGTGTCCATTTTGCTTTGTGCTCTAGTTTCTTCCCACATCTCAAAACAAATTTTCCAGGATTAGTTGCTCAGGTTTATGTTATTTTGAATTGGATAAAACCTGTATTGAAAAATTAATGAGTGAACAGTCTTCTTTATAGCAAATGGTCTTGAAATGTATATATTTCGTGACACCACTGCATAATAATTTTTGTCAGTGGAACATTAATATCCTATCAAGGAACATAGATGTGTTTGCTTCTACAACATTTTTTATTCATTCCTGTAGAACTTGTTTTGAAAATTATTAGCCATCCTTGCTTTCGTTGTGGAAAGTAGGCATTATGTATACTAAAAAAAATCCACATTGAATAGACTGGTCCAAAGTGGATGCCACTTCAAGAACCAGTAGTGATATCTAATGTCATTATGTCTGAGGGCATTTTTTATGTTTTAATTTGTTTGTTGACCTAGATTTAAAACACCATGCCTGTACTAGTTTACTGATCCAGTAGTTTTTAAAGATTTGTTAAGACTTACAAGTTCATTTGGTAGATTTAATAATTATAAATGTAAAGACAACTTGCCCACTGTTTTCTTTATTGCTCTGAAATATTTTACAGCTATGCAAAAGCAGCATTCTGCTTAGAAGAGCTAATGATGACAAATCCACACAACCACTTGTACTGTCAACAGTATGC
The DNA here is from genome assembly GCF_019279795.1 of Protopterus annectens. Taxonomy (NCBI): domain Eukaryota; kingdom Metazoa; phylum Chordata; order Ceratodontiformes; family Protopteridae; genus Protopterus; species Protopterus annectens. The sequence goes on from NC_056731.1 coordinate 1,695,818,887, forward strand.
TGAGGTAAGTGTCTGAAAAGGAATTCCTTACTTTTCACTTGCCACTTAAGTTGTGCATTTTCATACAACGTGCAATTAAAACTTAATGGAATGTAGTTTATTGTCTTTTTCTTTTGTTATGCACCAGTTTTATCAGGATAATGTCTGAATAAAGGCAAGTGTTATTTGTAGCATTTTATATATTCCACGCCATATTGAAAGTATGCATTTGTAAATGCCGTATGTTTATGTGGGCAGATGTTGAATTGACATTGAGAGATAACATGTCACATTCTTGAAGCGCTGTCATAAAAGTGTCTATGTTGTATGTTTGCATCAGATTAAACATAGGTTATTAATGGTGAAATGTCATTTTTTTACCTGTGATTTTCTGCTAAATATTTTTAAGACCTGGTTTTATGAATAAGATTCTTGAAGTTCATTACTTCTTACATGGTGGTTTTGTGCAGTGAACACAGAAATTTCATCATTAGAGCACTGTTGCTGTAGCATAAAGCTAAATGGGATTTATCCTGCCAAGGATATTGAACATCTGGACAGCTTTTAGATGCCTTCTTCCTGCACCATGTATCTGCGTAAAGTACAAGAGTATGTTGGTATAAAAGCATGTACAGTACCAAAATTCAGAAAGTTTTTGCTGTTAACATGCTTCGTCATATGTCTATTTTTCTGAGCAGCTTCAATAACAGTGATTATTGTCTAGCTAAAGTTTTTTGGGCAGATGTGTACTCCACTGGGAACATTCCTTACTTTTTTCTCTAAAAAGAACTTTTCAGTAGTAGCTTATGTCTGTCAGGAAGTGGAAATGCGAATGTGGTAGGCAAATACCTTATAAAGCTCCCAAATGGCCTGTGCTTTCTGTCTGGGAGAGAGTCACTACATTTGGATGTTCATCGTGCATACAGCTGCAGTCATTACAGATGGGTTATCCTGCCGTCAGGCGGGTCCTCGGTCGGCCGAATTCCAAAGTCTAGGTCCGGCGTCAGTTATCGTCGCTTCTTCCCTGACGTCAGTGCGGCAGGGGTATAAAAGAGGCAGCCGATGCCATTTTCCCCAGTCTTTCTTGCCGCGCGGTGCCCGAAGCAGAAGCAGTTCGCAAGTGCCGGTCGGCCAGCTCCTGAGATTTACGAAAGTATTTCAGCCGAAGTCTTCTTTAAAGCTAAGGACCCCGTTGGGGAAACTTTTCTTGCCTCAGACCGATGTCAGACAAAGTTAATAATTGCATTTCCTGTGGGAAGCAAATACCGCATAAGGATTTCCACTCTTTCTGTATACCTTACTTAGGCCCAGACCACAACGTCTCGGCCTGCCGTTTTTGTGCTAGGTTCAACAAGCGCACTATTAAGCGCCGGGCGGAGTTCGCCCTTCATTATTTTGGAAAAAAATTTAATTATATCATGTCGTTGGATACACCGACTCCAGTTTTAAGCAAAAGACGCAAAGATAGGGATCAACATCCGAGGTCCGCACCGAGTACTGAGACCACGCTTAGGCCGACTACCGGTTCTCCGGTTCTCAGTGAGGCGCCTGTGCAGCCCCTGAAGACCGATGAAACTATTTTACCGGTGACTTCAGTACCCGAGGACGCAGGCTCCTCGGTCTCCATTCCTACTGCAGATACCGACGCCACTCTTGGCGGGGAAACTCAAAATTTAGTCAGGCCTGCCATTTCTGAAGGCGTCTTCAGGCCTTCCACCTTCTCTATTAAATCCTTCACTAAATCTAAAGCTGCCATGAAAACTAAAAAACAGGGTCCTCAGACCTCCTCTCAAGGCCCCATGCCTAAAAAGCAGATGCTTAAAATGGCTGAGGATTTGATAACTCTCATCAGGGGTTCTCAATTCCCCTCTGACAAAAGACCCAGATTGGAGGAAGACTACCCTTCCTCAGACCAGGCTTCTATTACCTCAGAACATTCTGAGTACCAGGGTTATGCCTATTCCCCTTTCGAAGACTCTGATGCTGAGAAGTCTATTCCCTCGGCCCCCCCCCCCCGAGGACTACTCTTTTGGGGAAACCCTGCATACATTGAGGGAACACTTTCACTGGGAAGGCCAAGATTACTCAGATTCCAAGAAAAGGCTCAGGGAATTTCTACTGCTCCCCCAGCATAGGCCCCTGGCTATCCCTCCTGTTTTAGATATTTTGGATGATGTGTACACAGAAGCCAGCCATAATCCAGATTCTTTACCTCCAGCCCCTGTTAAACCAGACAGGTATTACCGGGTTCCTGATTCTCACCAGTTCCTTTATAAAAGCCATACTGCTGACCCAGAAACTATTTCACAGGGTCCCAAGGGAATAAAGGCCTCTACTGCTAAAAACCCTTTACCTTCAGAGAGAGATTCCAGAGCATTAGAAAGGTGGGGGAAAAAGGTGTATACATCTGCCACTTCAACCATGAGGGCATTAAACTGTCAATTCCATATGTTAAAGCACCAACAGTTTTTGTTATCTCAGTTGAAAAGCAAAATGACACAAACAGAACAACCAGATTTGAAAGAGTTGCAGGATTTGTTGCATGGTGCAGAGCAAGTGGGTAAACATACCTTTCAGTGTTTTTATGATGCTTTAGAGGCCTCATGTAGAGCTGCTGTCACAGGGTCTGTTATATGTAGACATGCTTGGCTCAAAGAGCAAACCTTACCAGATCATGTCAAAGCAAAGTTATTAGATGCACCACTTCAAAAAGATGTATTGTTTGGTGTTAAAGCTGAGGAGGTACTAAAGAAAATGGAGGAAAAAGCGAAATCTATGCAAACAGTGAAAGATTTCCTGCAGGTACAACCTCCACGCTTCAGCAGAAACTGACCTTCAAAAAATTGGTCCTTTCCAGCCACGGACAGACCTCAGTGGGGCAGATACAGACGCCCAAGGGGTAGAGGACAACCTCAAGGATCTTACAGAGCAAGACAGTGGCAAGCACCAACCCCAAGAGGTGGAGAAGATGGATCACAGTCATTTAGAAAACAGACACAATGACTTCCCCCATGCCTGCCAAGCAAATCTTTAATGGCAGCACCTTTGGGTGGAAAACTGGCATTATTTTCAAAAAACTGGCATATTGTTACAAAAGACAAATGGATTCTGGACATTATAGACAGAGGCTACAGGTTCCACTTTCACACCCTCTCAAAAATGAGAGGCATGCCAAACCTGCCACAAAATCAAAGGGCAGAGGCACAAAGACAAATTTCCGCTCTCATGGATATGAAAGTGATTCAAGAGGTACCTGCAAAAGAACAAGGTCAAGGTTTTTATTCCAGACTATTCCTGGTACCAAGGAAAGACAAAGATTGGAGACCTATCTTAGACCTATCCATCCTAAACACATATCTACATGTGCCAAAATTCAAGATGCTCACATTACAGCAGCTTCTTCCCATGCTGGGCAAGGAGTCTTGGCTGGTAACATTGGACCTCAAGGAGGCATACCTGCATGTCCCTATCAGACAAGATTGCAGAAGATACCTCAGATTTCTTGCAGGTTCAACCCATTACCAATTCTCTGCATTGCCCTTTGGCTTATCTACTGCACCCAGAGTGTTTACAAAATGCCTGGCATCAGTAATTGCCTTCTGCAGACTACAAGGAATACAAATCTACCCATATCTGGACGACTGCCTGATCCAAGCGGACAGCAAGGACATTCTATTGCAGCATCTGGCATTTGTAATAAAACTGTTAAACTTCCTGGGATACACAGTGAACAAAAAGAAATCAAAACTAATACCTTCTCAACAGATAATTTTCCTGGGTGCCAGCTTAAATACAACCACCCAGATGGCCTACCTCACGCCAGACAAACAAGGGCAACTGTCTCAATACTTCAGCAAAATGGCAACTTTCACCAGACTAACTGCAAGGAAAGTCTTGCAGGCTCTGGGATTCATGGCATCTTGCATCCTACTAATCCCATGTGCAAAGCTGCATATGAGGAAACTACAATGGTACCTAAAAAAACTTATGGTCTCAACACAGCCACAGCTTGGAAACAATTATACCACTCATTCCATGCCTTCAAAAGGAATTTTTGTGGTGGGCTCAAGCATGCCAAAGAAACACAGGTCTCCCTTTCTGTGTACCTCAAGCAACTCAAATCATCACAACGGACGCCTCAGACTACGCCTGGGGAGCACACATGGCAGATCAGTGCATTCAGGGAAAATGGTCCCAAAAAGAGAAGCACCTACACATCAACCAAAAGGAGATGCTAGCCGTGCAAAATGCTCTTATGACCTTCAAAGGCCTACTGCATCCAGGCCAGCTATTGATAAGGACAGACAACACCACAGTCATGTGGTACATAAACAAACAGGGGGGAACTCATTCATACCCCCTGTGCAGGCAAGCCATGACCCTATGGAACACAGCACTGGAATTGCAAATTCAACTACAGGCACAATTCCTGCCAGGGAAGGAAAACACACTGGCAGACAACCTAAGCAGAAATATGACAGATCCACACGAATAGAAGTTGCATCCTCAAGTTTTCTGAAAGATAACTCAGGCATGGGGACAGCCAGACATAGATCTATTTGCTACCCACAGAAATTACCAGTTGAAAACATTTTGTTCAAGGACCTATAATCCACAGGCCTGGAAAGTGGACGCACTCTCTTTCAATTGGACAACATTGACAGTCTATGCCTTCCCACCTTTTCTTCTACTGACCAAAGTTTTATTAAAAGCCAGAGCAGAGAGGCCACAAATGATTCTCATTGCTCCAGACTGGCCACGACAACACTGGTATCCGCTCCTAAAGAGCCTGACACACTCCCCACCATGGATCCTACCTCTAGTCCCTCTTCTGTTGTCCCAGCACAACTACAAAACCCTTCACAACCAGCTCAAAACCCTAAATCTAGCTGCATGGAGAATACCTTAATTCCCCAACAGACTCTCCTCTCCAAGGAGGTGCAGGATGTCATCTTGGTGGCCAGAAGACCTTTTACTAGAAAAGCTTACTCCGCCAAATGGAAACGATTTTGTTCCTGGAATCAAGAAAAGGGCCAGAATCCTTGGGTAATAAATATACCTCAAATTTTACAGTACCTAGCTGAGATGTTAAACGGTGGCCTTTCTTACTCCTCCATCAAGATCCACGCTTCAGCCATTTTTGCACAATACAACACAGATCCTCCTTTATTCTCACATTTTCTGTTAAGGCAGTTCCTCAGAGGGGCAAAAAATATAAAGCCCCCAAGGAAAACCACCAGTTCCAGCTTGGGACCTCAACTTCGTATTGGAAAAGCTGACCCTGCCTCCCTTTGAGCCGGCTTCTTTAACAGAGCTACAATACTTGTCATGGAAAACAGCCTTCCTTCTGGCTATCACCTCAGCACGCAGGGTTTCGGAACTACAGGCCCTCATGGTTGTGCAACCATTCATCATTTTCCATCAGGACAGAGTTTCCTTACGAACCAACCCTACCTTCATGCCAAAGGTAGTATCCAGTGTAGCTTTGAATCAGACTATCCACTTACCTACCTTTTATCCAAATCCACAGAACAAAGGGGAGAGACTACTACATTCCTTGGACATTCACAGACAACTTTGTTATTACTTGGACAGAACAAAGCCATTCAGGAAATCTGAGTAGCTCTTTGTGTCCTATGCTACAGGTGCTCAAGGAAAGGCTATTTCCAAACAGACAATTTCAAAATGGATAGCCCACTGCATACGCTTTTGTTATTCATTTCATGGAAAATCTGTGCCTGCATACATCAGATCCCACTCCACCAGGGCCACAGCTACCTCTGCAGCTTTCCTCAGGGGGGTCCCTACCAAGGACATTTTGGAAGCAGCTACTTGGAGTTCAGTGCACACTTTCTCCAAGCACTACCACCTTCCACTATACTCAAAATCTAGAGCGGGCTTTGCCACAGCAGTCCTGCAGGGCATCCTCGCTCCTCCTAGTTCCACGTAGTGCCTACCACCCTTACTTAGCTTTGGGATTCTACCCATCTGTAATGACTGCAGCTGTATGCACGATGAACATAGTACAGTTTTGTACCTACCATAAATGTAGATGTTCGAGTGCTCATACAGCTGCAGTCCAGGTCACCCCCCCCCTCCGTCCCCTCTTAGGACAGGCCTTATGACAAACACCTTTATCATACAACCTATTTGGGGTATTCTTTTATGGTGTATTTGCTTGCAACTACTGTTTTTTGATTTATCTATATTGCATGTTTGCATAACATAATGTTTTGCCTTTCTTCTGGGGGCACCTGACATCTGGGACAAGAAAAACTGAAGAAAATGGCGTCAGCTGCCTCTTTTATACCCCTGCCGCACTGACGTCAGGGAAGAAGCAACGACAACTGATGCCGGACCTAGACTTTGGAATTCGGCCGACCGAGGACCCGCCTGATGGCAGGATAACCCATCTGTAATGACTGCAGCTGTATGAGCACTCGAACATCTACATTTATGGTAGGTACAAAACTGTACTTTCTGTGATAGCTATCATTCATTCCCAAAACCATTCATCTTTACCTTAACAGCTTAAAATTTTCTGGAAAACTGTCTAATGGTCTTTGCTTGCAAGACCATGGCTATTGACTCCTTTGCCATGAATATCCTCTCTTCAGTTTAAGAAGAGGAGAACATTTTCAAAAGAGGCTTTTGAAGAGACTCATTCGTCTGCCTCTTTTCAATGGTTTCTGTCAAGACTATTCCACTGTGGAGGTTTTGGAACCCTTGGACCATCAGTCTGATATCATTGGTCCACCTGGTGAGGCTCCAAGGGAAGCCACTAAGGTCCAGGAAATCCATACATCAGTCATACCAGACTTCAGCTGCCATCAGCCGAGAAGGGCAAACCTTTTTTTTTTTTGGTTGATGTAAAGGAAGGTGTACATCACGTTCTGGTAAGAGAGGGAGTAGCTGAGTCTTTAATAGAAGTCTAAAGCTGTCAGACTAGACTCTCCATAGAAAATAACCCAAAAGTCTAAACATTTGTCTCCTCATTTCAACTGCTCCCAGCAAGACTAGTTCAACTTTGCCCAGGATCTATACAGGGTTTTGCAGTCTTCCACCCCAATACTTTCCATGGTTAAGAGGAAGAGATCTCCCTTTAACTCTGAAGAGGAGACACTATTGTCTCTGAGGAGAAAGGCCTTGCTTCTGCTTCTCACCTCTTTTCTCATATTCCCTGTAAATATGAGTCAGAGAATGTTTTATCCTCAGAGACCCCTGAATTAAGAAATTTCTTTTTCTAACACCATTGGTAAGGTGAAAGACTATAATGGCAACTATAGATTCTACTGTTATCATTTGAGAGGTTGAATAAGCTTGAGTGTGGCAAAGGCTCTTAAGTAAGTTGTTTTATTTCTAGATGCAGTGGGAGTAGGTTAAGTATCCATGCTGTAACCAAGGAGGATGTCTCAAAGGTGGTAGACTTTGCTGGGATAAGTCGATTGGAAGGTAAGTTGTAAAAAAATGTTCACAAGCAGTATACTTACACTTGCACTTCCCCAGTTACACAAGTACATACGCAGCACATTGAATTCCTGTCAGAAAACCCCTTTTTCAAAAGTTCAGTCTGACAGAAAAAAATTTTAGGTATGCTGTAACACAGTGTATATAATCACTGGCATATCCGGTAATGATCCCTTCCTTATAAAACACTGAGCTGTTCATTAACTAGTACAAAGTTTACATGAGCAGTACGTTATGTCACAGAAATAGCCCACAAAACAGCTTAGAACTAAAATAGTGGTCCATGGTATCTGTTCTCTCTCCCCCAAAAATGAAAATATCTTTACTCATGGATTTTTCCTGTACCTAAAACAGAAGGCAGCTGTAGACCACTCTTTGCTGTCGCAATCAGCTGCAAGCAGCGATCAGAGAAGGTTCTAAGGTCAACAGAGACGAGGCTGAAGACCTAGAATTTGACTGGAGAGAGAGTGCAACAGTTCAAGGAATTACTCAGGGCTCTAACCACAAGAAGAGGAGGAAATAGGTGGAGTTGAACAAGAATGACAGCGCCTAAAAACAGCATGTGTTAGGACTGCAGAAAAGATATGTGGCTGAGCCAGATAAGGAAATAAGGTACATAAGGAAAACTGGTGGTGGAATGCAGAAGTCCAGGAAGTCATTATTTTATTTATTTATTTTACATTTGTTGACCGGGATGGTCCGACTGGATACATGTCCATTTTCAGCGGAGGCCCGGGGAGAAAAGCTCCAATATTGCAAAAAAATTTCATATAAGTTTATACATTACATATGTTGCAGAAAAAATATGCTCGTTAATGTATTGTCTACATAGCAGAATGACAGTTAAAATACATTTCTAAAAAGAGAAAAAACTAGTAAACACTAGTACAGTTCAAGGGACTTTAAAGTACTATTGCGAGATTCCAGTTCATTGTTTATCTAGAGCTCTGAGGGTAGATGGAGAAACTCGAACTTTATTACAGTTGAGTAGGATTAATAGTCAGTTGGAGTAAGAAATTGAGAAGATATCCAAATAGTTCAAGTAATGTAGGATGAGTTATAGTTGACAGGGACCTAGCCTGTGTTTCTGCAGGGGCATATCCAATGTTCCTTAAAGAATTGGGTAAGATTTTTCTTGAATTGAGAAAGGGAATTGGAGAGTCTTAGGTTGTTAGGTAGGGAGTTCCATACCTTGCCTATAGAATTGGCATAGAATATAGAATAGGCATTAAAAGAAAGAAGGAGTGCAGGAAGAAGTGAGATATAAAAAAGACTGACCAGGCTAGGAAGGACTACTGGTTGGCTAACAAAGAAGCTAAGAAAGAAGTTGTAGTAGCAAAGACTAGGGCATCAGAGGCATTCTACCAACTTCTGGAAAATGGCTCAGTAAGTGGCACAAAGAAACTATATCAGGTTGCAAGGCAAAGACAGAAAGATAAAGGCGCTAGTCAGACACCCTTTATAAGAGATGCCAGCAACAACCTGCTCACCAGTCCACAGGACATCAAAGGCAGATAGGGTTGCCACCTTTTCAAATGCCCAAAGTGGGACATTTTTGGTACAAACGTCATCTTTTGCAGGCCAAAACATACTCACGGCCAGTAGAAAGGACAGAACTTCCCTTTTTTGCCTAAATAAAAGCTTATTCTTGTAGCATTTTAGTTGCTTATTCTGTTTCTTATAACATGTATGTGGTTCAGATACAGAATAACTGTTTTATGTAGCTATTACATAAAATATAGGAAATAATTTTGCCCTAAAAATCTCAGGACATTTGCCATTTTTACAGTTTTTTTGGAGGACACAACTGCCCAAAGAGGGACTGTCCCTCTCAAAGTGGGACAGGTGGTAACCCTAAAGGCAGATGGAAGGAGTATTTCCAGCAGCTTCTGAATGAAGAAAACCCCTCAGAAGCTGTACTACCATAGAAACAGCCAACAATGACAGAAGAAGAGGAGCCCACCCTAGAAGAAGTAAGAACAGCACTAAGGAAAATTAAGTTAGGGAAAGCAACAGCCTCAGATGAGGTCACAGCAAGTATGATAAAGATGCTGGGTGAGATAGGGAAGAAATGGCTCTTGAGGGTACTCAAAGCAGTGTGGAGGAGAGAAAGGCACATCCCAGATGACTGGAGAATAAGCATACTCTTGCCAGTGTACAAGAACAAAGAGGACATCCACAACTGTGGGAAGTGTAGATGCATCAAACTCCTATCACATTGCATTAAAGTTCTGGAGAGGGTGATTGCTAAACGGATATGCAGAGTAGTAGATTGTAATATCGAAATGAGCAGTTCGGATTCAAATCAGGATGCAGCACAATTGACCCGATGTTTGCAGTAAGACAGATACATGAGTAGATGCTAGAGATGAGAGAGTCCAATTGGGCATTCCTAGACTTGGAGAAAAGCATATGACATGGTCCCAAGAAAGCTGATCTGGGCAGTACTGTGGTGGTTTGAAGTCCCAGAAACACTGGTAGAATTAGTGCAGGCTATGTACAAGGACCCAATGACTCAAGTACAATCAGTGTTCGGCCTCCAGAGGAGTTCCCAGTGGGAGCGGATGTACACCAGGGATGTTCTTCGTGTTTCACTGTTGCAGTCATTACATTTGGGTTATCTGCTTGCAGTAGCCCTCAGTCGGCCTGATTAACAAAGTCTTGGGTCCTGCATCAGTTGCTGTCTCATCTTCCGTGACGTTAGGTAGTCAGGGGTATAAAGCATGCAGTGACGCCATTACATCTGTCTTTCTTGCCGTGCGGTGCCCGAAGCAGAAGCAGTTCGCAAGTGCTGGTTGGCCGACTCCTGAAATTTTCATTTTCGAATTTCAGAACCAAAGTCTTCAACTAAAGCTAAGTACCCCATTGGGGAAACATTTTCTTGCTCCTTACCGATGTCAGTAAAAGTTAGTAATTGTATTTCTTGTGGAAAGCAAATACCTCACAAAGTTTTCCATATGTACTGTATTCCTTGCCTAGGCCCTGACCATGACATACCTTGCTGTCGGTTTTGTGCCTTATTTAATCAATGCACTATCCGTCGTCGGTATATTTTTGCTTATAAATATTTCGGTTCTCGGTTCAATTATCCAGAAATGTCGTCAGTTAGCCATCCGACTACCGGAATTCTGAAAAAGGGCAAAGATAAAGACAGAGACAGGCCATCAAGGTCCAAAGCTGCCGACGACGCTTCTCCTAAGCCAGTCGCCAGTTTAACAGTACTCAGTGAGGTGCTTTCGCAGCCCCTGATACCTGCTACTTCTGATTCGCAGACCTCTACTGAGACCCATTCGGAGTCCGGTATGCCGCGAGATGCTTCAACTGTGGAACCTATGAATGTCTCTACCTTGAATGTGTCCAGAGCCGCTGTGCAGGCACCGGCTTCTGAGGGTGTATTCAAGCCTACGGACTTGCATATTAAACTGACGCTTCCTTCTTCTTTAAGTCCTAAACCTCGAACCATACCTAAGAAACTGACAGCCAGGCCACTTGCACAGGCCTCTATGCCTAAAAAACAAGTGATAAGAATGGCTGAAGATCTTATAACTTTAATCAGGGGAAGCCAACCACCCCCTTCTGAGAGACCTAGAACTGAATTTGTTTATGAATCTTCTGACCAGGATTCTAATTTTTCTGATTCTTCTGATGATCTGGATTTACCCTTATCTACTTATGAGGATTCTGATGCAGAGGACTCTATTCCCTATGCTTCCCCTCCAGAGGATTTTTCCTTTGGTGAAACCTTGCACACATTAAGGGAACATTTTCACTGGGAAAGCCAGGATTTTTCTGATTCAAAAAAGAGGCTTAGGGATTTCTTAATTCTGCCTCAGCATAGGCCTTTAGCTATACCTCCTGTACTAGACGTTGTTGATGATGCCTTTTCGGAATCTAGTTTGGCCCCTGATTCTTTGCCTCCTGCTCTCAAAAAAACTGATAGATATTACAGGGTCCCTGAGTCTCACAAGTTCCTTTTTAAAAATCCTATTGCGGATCCAGAGACTATTTCACAGGGACCCAAGGGCATTAAGCCTTCTACTGCTAAAGTCCTACGCCCTCTGATAAGGACTCCAGGGCGCTGGATAGATGGGGTAAGAAGGTTTACACTTCTGCAGTCTTGGCCATTAGGGCCTTAAATTGTCAGTTTTATATGTTGAAGTATCAACAACATGTTATTGGATTGCTTAAACAGAAAATTATGTTTATTTCTGACTGTGCTGAAAATAAAGAATTACAGGATTTAATGCAGTCTGCTGAACAGGTTGGAAAACATACTTTGCAATGTGGATTTGATTCATTAGAGGCCTCTTGCAGGGCTGCTGTCACTGGGTCTGCACTCAGAAAGCATGCTTGGCTTAAGGAGCAATCTTTGCCTGATCATGTTAAAGCTAAACTGTTGGATGCTCCCTTAAATCAGGACCACCTGTTTGGCAACAAAGCTGAGGAAAGTTCTTAAAAAGATAGAAGATAAAGCTAAATCTATGCAAACTGTGAAAGATTTTTTACAAGTTCAGCCTCCAAGATTTAATAGGTATTGACCCTCTAAGAATTGGTTCTTTCCGGCCCCTTCCAGATCTTCTCAATCCAAACCTGGGCACAGTAGAAACCCCAGGTTTCCGTCACAAGGTACACACAAGACTAAGCAGTGGGGGGTTTCTGCATCCAAATCTGGTAGTAGTAAGACCACCCCTCCCAATGGAAAATTGTCTCAATGACTTGCCTTTAAAACTTCCAAGAACTTTTCAGCTGAATGCTCCTTTGGGCAGAAAGATTAGTCTGCAGGCCAAAAACTGGAAACTCATAACCCAGGACAAATGGGTTTTAAATGTAGTGTCCCAAGGATACAGATTACACTTCCACACATTACCAACACCAAGTGGGTGGCCATATCTACCCCCAAATCAGTGTGCAGAGGCCCAAAAGCAAGTACTTTCTCTCTTAAACATGGGGGCTATTCAGTTGGTACCAGAAGAGGAAAAGGGACAAGGTTTCTATTCAAGACTTTTCCTGGTACCCAGAAAAGACAGTTCATGGTGTCCTATCCTGGACCTTTCTACTTTAAACACATTTTTGGTGATTCCAAAATTCAAGATGCTGACTCTTCACCAGTTGCTTCCTGTGCTAGGCAAGTATGCTTGGTTGGCAACATTAGATTTAAAAGAAGCATACCTGCACATCCCCATCAGGGAATCTTGCAGAAGATACCTACTCTTCAAAGCAGGCTACAGAAATATTCAAATATACCCATACCTGTACGATTGTCTAATTCAGGCAGAAAGCCAGGGCATTATTTGGAATCATCTGGCCTTTGTACAAAGGGTGCTGACTTGTCTGGGGTACACCATAAATGAAAAGAAATCACACCTGGTACCCTGTCAACAAATTATATTCCTGGGAGCAAGCTTGAATATAACTTCCCAGATGGCTTTCCTCACACCAGAGAAACAGATTAATTTGACAACCTACTTCAAACAAGTGGCCACAAAAACCCTGCTATCTGCAAGGCAAATTCTGCAAGCCTTGGGGTTCATGGCCTCCTGAATTCTTCTAATTCCATATGCAAGACTGCATATGAGAAAACTACAGTGGTATCTAAAAAGCCTATGGTGTCAACACTCTCAGGATCTAGATGCAATGATTCTTATTATACCTTGCCTATGCCTAGAGTTCCTTTGGTGGACAGAGGCCTACCACCAAAACAAGGGATTACCATTCACGCTATACCCTACTGCCCAAACCCTAACAACAGACGCATCAGAATATGCATGAGGGGCTCACCTGGCAGGGAAGTGCGTTTAGGGGAAATGTTACCCATGTCAAATGCATCTGCCTTTCAATCAAAAAGAAATGTTAACTGTACAGAATGCTCTGACAGCCTTCAAGGATCACATTCTTCCAGGACAACTAATGGTAAAGTCGGACAACACCACTGTCATGTGGTACATAAACAAGCAGAGGGGTACGCATTCTTACCCCCTCTGCAGACTAGCCATGGCATTGTGGAACACAGCCTTGGGCTACTAAGTGAAGCTACAAGCTCAATTCCTGCCAAGAAAACTAAATACACTTGCAGACGGACTAAGCAGAAACCTCATGGACCCACAAGAGTGGAAACTGGAACCAAGGATTTTCAACATGTTGGCACACGAATGGGGGAGTCCAGATATAGATCTCTTTGCCTCCCTCCAGAACTATCAGTTGGACAAATTTTGCACAAGGATTCCCCACAAAAAAGCTTGGAAAGTGCATGCTCTGTCCTTCAGCTGGAAAATCCTACCAGTTTATGCCTTTCCTCCTCTGCCTCCGCTCTCCAAAGTACTACTAAAGATCAAACAGGGCACGCCAAGGATGATTTTGATTGCACCAGACTGGCCACGCCAACACTGATACCCCCTCTTGCGCAGTGTGTCACTGTTGGCCCCATAGCACCTGCCTCCGACACCTTTCCTGCTGTCTCAGCAGGAGAACCAGATTCTGCACACTCAGCTTCAAACACTGAACCTAGCAGCCTGGCTAATTACCTAATCTCTCCTTTACCATCCCTCAGTAAACCAGTGATGGATATCATTTTACAGGCAAGGAGACCTAGTACTAGGAAATCTTATGCTGCGAAATGGAAAAGATTCTGTTCCTGGAACCAATTTCAAAGGATGAGCACAGTAGCGCCCAATTTATCTCTGATTTTACAATACTTACCTGAGATGCTTCACAAGGGCTTGTCCTTTTCCTCCATCAAAATTCACGCCTCTGCCATTTCAGCTCATTATAACAAGGAACCTCCCCTCTTCTCACACCCACTGCTCAAGCAGTTCCTCAGAGGGGCCAAAAATTTAAGGCCACCAAGGAGAGCTCCAGCTTCAGCCTGGGACTTTAACTTTATCTTGGAGCCTTTCATCATCTTTCATGCAGACAGGGTATCCCTCAGAACCAATCCCTCCTTCATGCCCAAGGTGGTATCCAGTGTGGCTGTTAATCAGTCCATTCATTTGCCAACCTTCTTTCCTAATTCACAGAACAAAGGGGAACGGATTCTGCACTCCTTGGATGTGCACAGACAACTTAGATTCTACTTGGACAGGACTAAACCTCAAAGGAAATCTGAACAACTGCTGGTGGCATTTGCTGAAGGGAAAGAGGGGAAGGCTATTTCAAAGCAAACCATTTCTTAATAGATATGCCATTGCATTCATTTCTGCTATAAGCATCATGGAAAACCTATCCCACAGGGCATCAGACCCCACTCTGCCTGGGCTGCATCTACCTCTTCAGCCTTTCTCAGAGGGGTCCCTACCAGGGACATCCTAGAAGCTGCTACCTGGAGTTCTGTACATACTTTCACCAAGCATTATCATTTACCAATTTTCTTTAAGTCCAGAGCTGGCTTTGCCACTGCAGTCTTGCATGGCCTTATAGCTGGTCTTAATGCTACTTAAATTCCTCCTCCCAACGTTTGCTTTGGGAATCTACCCAAATGTAGTGACTGCAACAGTGAAACATGAAGAACATAGTACAGTTGTGTACACTTACCATAAATGTAGATGTTCGAGTGTATTCACTGTTGCAGTCCTGGTTACCCTCCCTCCAGCCCCCTAACTTCTTTTGGCTATACCTCTACTTTCCTTACTATGCTTAAAAGCTTTATGGTGTATTTGCTTTTTTGTTAGAGGTATATCCTTGTATATTTATACATTTAATTGCTTCCCATTAGGGGGGCACCTGACATCTGGGGCAAGAAAAGCTGATGTAATGGCGTCGGCTGCATACTTTATACCCCTGACTACATGACGTCAGGGAAGATGAGACAGCAACCGATGCAGGGCCCAAGACTTGTTAATCAGGCCGACTGAGGGATACTGCAAGCAGATAACCCAAATGTAACGACTGCAACAGTGAATACACTCGAACATCTACATTTATGGTAAGTGTACACAACTGTACTTTCAACTCTGAGCTGCTGTTTATACTGTTGATGGACTACATTAGCAAACAGGTCGGAAAGGACAGATCAACAAAGTTGCTGTATGCAGATGATGTGGTATTACAGGTAGACTCTGAGCCAGAACATCAGCAAAAGATAGGAGAATGGAATGCAAAACTAATGGCACATGGGATGAAACTAAGCACAGATAAGACACTGGTAATGGCAGCAAACTGGGGAAATCAGAAGGGAAGGTAGTGGAACAGGTAAACAGCTTCAAGTATCTGGGAGGATGGATGAGGAGAAGGGAAGTCTAAATGAAGAGGTCAAATCTAGAATCAGAGGTGCTGTGGCCAACTGGCATAGTGTGTCAGGTATAGTCTGTGACAGAAGAATGCCAAATAAGCTGAAAAGTAAGGTGTACAAGACAGTGGTGTAACCAGTACTACTGTATAGTACAGAAAGCTGGGTAGTAAAGGCAGAACAGTTGAAGAAGCTAGAGGTGATGGAAATTAAGTGCCTGAGAAGGGTGGTAGGATGCACGCGGTGGGACAGACAAAGAAATGAAGACATAAGAGCAGAGGCTAAAGTAGCTCCAGTTGCAGAAAATATCAAAGAGAACAGATTACGGTGGTTTGGACAAAAGTGCAGAAAAGGAAAAGACAGTCTGGTGAGGAAGATTTGGGACAGACAGGAAGAAGGTAAGAGGAAGTCCATCAAAAAGAGGTGGCTGGATTGTGTGAAAGAAGATCTGTGACAGTCAGTCATGAATATTGAAGAAGGCAGGAGTATGGCACTGAATCGAGAGAGTTGGGGACAGATAACAGGATATTCCAACCCCATGTAGAAAATAAAATGGGGAAAAAAGGGGGCTGATGATGATGATGTGGTACATTTACTTACACTACTGTACTATCTTCCCCTTGACTTCAAGAAAAGTAAAAAAAACAAAGAAAATATCATATGTCTTTAAAAGTGAAAGGCATTGGTTTCTAAGGTGCTCTGAAAAAGCTGACTGTATTCTACTGGTCAAAACACTGAAAATATTATAACACAACTGTATGCAAACCATTTTGCTTCAGATTTTCAGCATATTTGGCTTGTGACCTTGCTTCACGATTGGAATTGTATAATACTCTGAAACCCTACCTTGAAGGCACCTTTCTGTAGTCACTTTTTTAGAAAGAGTCTGATGGCACATGAGGTTGGCACTCTTAAATGGCATTCTACAGCCTGGCTTAACTTAATAAGGAAGCAAGCTGTGGTCATTTTCTGGAAAGTATTTTATTAAATATGTACTTGGGAATCCATTGGAACTGTTTTATAACACATACATCTGATGTTGTCAATCTTCATTCATTCTTGACCAGTGGGACTGTTCCAGTCCTCGGAACTGGCTCGGCCATTATACAGCTTTCGCCAGCCAAAAAAAAAACTCTTAGGCTAAGACTCTACACACATTGCCCCTCTCTCCATTACCCCCAGATCTTATTTGCCGCTCTGTTAGCAAGACACGTCAGCCAATACTCTTCAGCTAATTCAAAAATGTATTGATTTTTTCAAAACTTTGTCCTTTTCTATACTTATAGTTTTATGTATATGTATGTATTTTTTTCCTTTCATATATACCTTTTGAGTGACTGTACTTCTCTCCCCTTAATACCTCATGGTATCTTTGTTACCATTGTTGGTAACCTTCCCTTCTCCGTCTTTTTCCTTGTAAGGTAACTCTTAATTACTATTGTTGGTATTTTCTTTCCTGTCTTACCAATCTTGGCATTTCTCTCTGCCTTTGTTGGTAGAATTTTCATCTACCCTTCACTGCAGTCGAGTGTGTGTGTGTGTGTGTGTGTGTGTGTGTGTGTGTGTGTGTGTGTGTGTGTGTGTGTGTGTGTGTGTGTGTGTGTGTGTGTGTGTTGTTTGTCATTTGTTGTTGATCGCTTGACAGTTGACTAATTTTCTTCTTAATTAAAAATGGTGGAAAAGCAAACGGGCATTTCGGGCTTTAAGCAGTGCCAAGACTGTGAGTGAAAGATGCCTAATTCAGATGGGCATTTTTCATGCATGTATTGTTTGGGTGCAGCCCATTTGGATCAAGACTGTTTGATCTGCCAGGCCTTCAGTAACAGGACCTTAGTAGAAAGATGTAACAAGTTGATTTTAAAAGGAATGCTAAAATCTTATTTCGAAGAAGCGCTGTCCAAGTCGGATCCTTCTTCCTCTAAATCTGATCACTCCAAAAAGAGGAGTCATTTGGTGCCGAGTTCCTCTACAGCACCGGAGACTAAGAAACACAAGTTCTCAGTTCCATCACTCTCATCTGAACCGAAGACTACAGTTCCAAAATGAACATAATGAGAATCTTCAGCACCAGCTACTACTCTTCTGATTGCACTGAGAGCTTCAGCCCCTACGTCGGCACCAGTTTCCTGTTCTGTGCCAACTTCACCATCTGCACCACAGTAGACTCTGCCTACCCCTTTGGTGGTGACGTCTGAATTAATACATGTTCACAGGACAAGATATCCCCCTTTCATAGATCCCTTTGTGTGTCATCTACCCAGTCCTTTTTTGGAAAGACCAGAATCTCTCTCGGGGATTTCTGTTCAGTCTTCCAGGAGTCTTTCTGAGGTAGATGTTGTGAGGTTGGAGGATCAGCTTTTGGCGGCCATGTGTTTTCGTACCCCTTCTAAGACCTCTCTCCCTTCTGATGTTGGGGTATTTTCTCCCAGGACTCCACAGGATTTTTCTCCTCTGACCTCTTCGGGAGGCTTAGAGCCTTCCCTGGTTCCAACTGTCAAGGTGCCAAAGGACACTCCCTCTTCCTGTCCAGGGACTGCTCTGACATCATTGGTTCCATCAGAATTGGTAGATTCTTGGGACCGTAGCTTGGTTGTCAGTTCCGAGGGTTTCGGATTGGCTCCTATTTTTTATTCAGTCATCCTTAGCTCTGGGAGTCCTGACAGTTGCGGGCTCTTTCCTGGCTCCTACTTTGGATGGCAGTCCCTCGGAGCAGGGTGTGACCTCTGTTCCGAGGTTGTCTTTCTTGGTTTTGGGCTCCCATGCCTCTTTTGGAGGGGGGGTTTCTGCCTTCCAAGTTATGGAGAGGGCATTAGCCTCTGCAGGCTATCAGAAGGCCCCTTCCGTATCAGAATGTCATATGTCAGTACTGTCTGGTCCAGAGCTGCCACCTTCCTCCACGTCAGGACAGCGAGCACCAAAGCTGCAAGTTCCCCCTGTACAGGGCCCTTCTTCTTCAGAGATTCCCACTGAGGAACCACCCTGAAAGAAGTCATGCAAGAAGAAGCACTTGGATTCCTTGGAAGACTTGTCACTGAAGACATGGACTTCGATGATGGAGAGGGCTCCACCCAGTCACCCCTGACATCCTAGAGATTGGAAGCCCAAAGACCCTACCTCTGAGGAATCCATGTACTTGCAAGCCTTTGGTGCTCGCCAATCTACTTCCTGGGTGACCCTACCCACTGGCGATCTTATTAAATTAATCCCACAGCAGACATGGAAGGCCCCTGATTCCATAGAGCCAATTCCCCGGAGACTAGACAAAATCTTGTCAGCCCCTAAAGATCACCAATACTGGGCAAAGGGTTTAGCAGTGGATGCCATGGTGGTGGCTGCAGCCACAAAGAAGGAACTCACTGATGAGTCCCACTGCCCACCCACCTAATCTGAGCATCTAGGACGATGGACATATTTAAAAAGTAGGTCTTTGCTTCATAGATCTTTGCTCTAAGGTCCTTGAATTTCATGGCACATTTTACTAGACTTCAGAGGGATCTGATTAAGGAGTTTTCAAATACCCTTGCTGGTGCAGTATCTGATGAGGTGTAGTATAAAGTTGCCTCTCAGGTTGCTACCCTGAGGTCTATATCGAACTCATCCATGCAGCTCATTGCACATGTAGCTAAGGAGATGACCAGAGCAGGGCGTTCAGGCATTGCCATAGGGCGTCACACCTGGATGCATTTTTGTGTGTTTGCAGAGCCTTTCAAGTCTTCCTTCTTCAATGCTCCTTTTTATGGATCATCCTTGTACAGCCCCAAAGTCAAAGACACACTAGCCAGGTGTGAAAAAAGATGGAAAGACCCTTTTTACTATAGGCATTCATTTTTCAACTCCTCAGCCATCCTACTAGGGATCAGAGGAGTGGAAAGATGTGGTTCAAGAAGTCCCAAGGGCTTTTTCAGGACACACGTGGTGGTAGCTCCCATTGGTGCAGAGGGAGGAGCTCTAATAGAAGATGCTGATGCCACGGCAGAGGTGTCCTGCAAAATCAGAGCTCCAGAGACTCATTCTCTGGAGAACCCTACCAGTGCTCCTGAAAGGAGTCCCAATTGCTTACCTCTGGAAGCAGTCGGGGGGGGGGGGGATTTTCATTGCACTCGACAGCCAGGTGGCAAATAACTTCCGATACTTGGGTGCAGAAGACCATTACCAGAAGTTACCATATCCCCTTTATTATTTTCCTAAGATCACAAAGAAGAATCCCCAATGTTCCACCTAATCAGAGGGACCAAGCAGCCTTGGATATTCAAAAGCTGCTAGAAGAAAGGGTCATCCAAGAAGACCCACCAGATCAGAGAGGATCTAGGTTTTACTCAAGGTTCTTTTCATTGCCAAAAAATACAGGGGACTGAAGAAAAATATTGGACCTCAGACTTCTGAACACATTTGTTCAGCAAACAAAATTCCGAATGGTCAAGGTTCAGTCTGTACTTCCCTTTCTAGAGGGAAACAATTGTATGTGCTCTGTTGACTTTCAAGATACGTATTACCACATAAAAATGGACAAACTCTCCAGAAAGTTTCTCTGCTTTCGGCTAAGAGCCAGTCATTTCCAGTTCAGAGTGCTGCCCTTTGGTCTCGCCACAGCCCCCAGGGTGTTCACCAAATGCATGGCAGCAGTCACAGCTCACTTGAGACTACACGGATTCCGAGTGTTTCCTTACTTAGAAGACTGGCTCCTCACCGCCCCCACCAGGCATCTACTGCTCCAAGCCGCAAACTTCATTCTTCACCTTTTAAATTCATTTGGCATTACAGTCAACAGAGAAAAATCCCAGCTGACTCCAACACAAGACCTAGTGTTCATAGGAGCACGTCTCAATACAGTCTCTTGTGTAACTTCTGTCCCGCTTCACAGACTACAAAATATAAGGCCTCAAGTAGAATTTATCATATCCAAAGACAAAGTTCCCATTGTTCTTGACCTCCAAGCTTTAGGCTCCATGGTAGTGACCATTACCTTAGTACCTCTGGCAGGATTTCACATGAGGCTACTCCAATGGCTCTTGGCTTCTCAGTGTTCCATCCTAATACATCTGATGAGCTATCCCATCCTAAGTCGCTGCAGAAAGGATCTGTCCTGTTGGATGCAGTCAGAGGAAATTCTTCTGGGCCATCTCCTTATTCCCTCTCAACCCAAGGCCATAGTGACCACAGATGCCTCCCAGATCTGGTGGAAGTGTGGCATTATCTGGGAAGAACAGTCCTAGGCATTTGGTCTCCACAAGAGTCCAATTTGCACATCAGTGTCCTGGAATTGAGAGCAGTGCTATTAGGGTTGCAAGCTTTTCCATCTGCCTTCCCTCCGGGAGCAGTTGCAGTTCAGTCAGGCAACATGTCAGTGCTTTGTTACATCAACAAACAGGGTGGAACAAGATCTTACCCCCTGTACCAGGAAACTGTCAGAATATGGCAATGGGCGATATCTTCCAACTGCTTTCTAGTTCAACATGTGTCCCACCTGGGGAGCTCCAACATGCTAGTGGACAAACTGAGCAGATGTATTCTCTTGCCTCATGAGTGGTCTCTCAATCCCAAATTGACGATGGAAAATTTTCGTTGATGGGGCCAGCCTTGCTTCCCCAGTGAACAACAAATGCAACAGCTATTTTGCCCTAATTCCCCCTCAGATGGAGTCTCTGAGAGATGCTCTCATTCTTGATTGGTCCTTGGGTCTTTCTTTGCCTTTCCCCCCTTTCCTCTCATTCCCCTTTTCTTGAAGAAAGCCCCCAAGGTTGAGAAGCAAAGTGATCCTCATTGCACCCAAGTTTGGTTCCCCTTTCTTTGGCCTCACCTGATTCACCGTCCATGGATTCTGGGCCCATTTCCAGATCTGCTTTCTCACCTGCAGGGATTGGTGCACCCCAACCAACCTTCACAGTCTCAAGCTGACAGCTTGGTTCCTCCAATTCCATTAGTCATCAGACAGAATAATATAACTTCCCCAGTACAAAAGATTCTTCTGGCTTCTCATAAACTATCTACCAGGAAACTCTTAGCAAATGGAAGAGATTTTCAATTTGGGCCTGTAAGAATAATCTAGACCCCTTTACAGTACCTGTTGAAAAAGTATTGGAATTTTTAGCTTCCCTTTTTGATCAAGATGCTTCTGCTTCCACCATTTAAGTTCAGTTAGTGGCCAAATTTTCACACTGGCTAAGATGACCATTATCTAATTTCTTATAGAGTATGCAAAGTTTTTCTTAAAGGTGCCTTACGTCTAAAGCCCGCTTTTAAGGACCCTGTAGCTCCATGAGATCTGACCCTGGTTTTGCAGTCTTTGGTACTTCCTCCCTTTGAGCCAGCAGCAAGTTGCCATCTCAACTTTCTGTCATGGAAAACTCTTTTTCTAGTGACCATTACTTCTGCCAGGAGACTTTCTGAGATTCAAGCATTATGTGCGAAACCCCCATATCTGATTTTTCATAGGCTTAGAGTTTCATTAAGAACCAACCCTTCCTTTCTTCCTAAGGTGGTCTCAGAATCTAATGCAAATCAAACTAAAAATTTGCCCGTTTTCTTTCCAAATTTCTCCAGTAAATGTGTGAGTATTGCTTGCATTTATTGGATGTTCCCAGACAATTGTTTCTACCTCAACAGGACTAGAGTCTAGAAAATCGCACCAGTTATTTGTTTCCTTTTCAGGTCCAACTTTGGGAAAACTTTTCTCAAAAGTTACCTTGTCAAGATGGCTAAGAGATTGTGTTACCTTCATTTATAATCATAACAACCACAAGTTATCTGTGCCCGTGAGAGCGCATTCCACTAGATCAATAGCCACGTCAGCTGTTTTCCACTCCAAGGCTTCCATGGATGAAATATGCACAGCTGCGACATGGGCTACTCCACATACCTGTATCACTCATTATAAATTGGATATGGTTTCCAGGGGAAAGAGGATCCTTTGGTTATATGGTTTTCTGGAATATCCTTCCATAAGGCCACCCAGGACCGAAAGTAAGTAGCTGGGGACTCTGTCCAACTGGTGAAGAGTGAATGAAGATTGACAACAACAGATAAAGAAGTTATGTACTCACCATAACGTTCCATCTGTGTTGTTGATCTTAATTCATTCTTGACATCCCACCCTCCTTCCCCCTCCTGCAGATTTCCTGGAGAATTGAACATTTGTTCTGGTAAAGAGAACATATAAAATACTTGCTGATTCGACCCATCCAGCCAACAACTAGTTTTCACAACTTGCATCTGGAAGGAGGTACCACATCTTCCGCTGTAGGAGTGCCAGATTCAGGAACAGTTTGTATCTTACAGCTGTGAAACTTATTACTACGGACACCAACCATATAATACCTGATACACTGAAGCCTCTTTTTTTTCATTTAATCCTGCTGCTCTGAGCAATTACTGCCAGCATTACTATTATGCAATATGATGGCTATACTGAGTCACGTCTAAGGTTAACAAGTGCAATCTGGTAACTAAACAACTGCTATTCTCTAGTGTCTATTTATTCTCTATCTTAACAGTGTAGGGGTTTGTATTTATTTATTATTTATCACTGGATAATGGATACTGAATGTGTTTATGTAATGTGAACTACCTCTTGCATGTCATACATGTTATTTTCTTTCTTATGTTATTCTTTGATACCGCTGTATCTATGTTGTTTGCACTGCATTTCTCTTGTGAGCTGACATTTGTAGTTTTGTTTAGGCTCCACTTGTGTGGTCCTAAATGACAATAACGTTTATTTCAATCTTGAATTTGTAGGTTTAACCTTGGACATGGCTTCTATCTTTTGTATATATGTTCTTCTGTCATACTGTTTGGCTTCAAACTTGATCTAGGTAATGAAGAAAGGGGCATTGTGGGTAGAGTCTTGGCTTAAGAGTTTTTTTTTTGGCTGGTACGAGCTGCGTAACAGCCAAGCCGGTTCTGAGGATCGGAACCGAATCCCACTGGTCAAGAATGAATGAAGATTGACAACACAGATGGAACCTTATGGTGAGCACATAATTTTATATTTGGCTATTGGTCTTCTTCTGAAGCATAGATGTGCCTTCTTCAGGGAGGATAGGAAGCATTAGTGTCCAGATATCTAAGCATGATGCAAAGGGTGTGAGTTAGATGTTGGGAAAGGAGGATCATATGGGAATGCAGGATAAGTTTGATTGTTTTATTCCAAGAAAAAAATATATTAATTGCAATTTAGCAAATGGCTAATTAATTAGGACACTTCATTTTTTTAATTGGATGAGTTGAATGGGCAGTATCACTGTAAGTACTTTAATATGTGATTTTAGGTAAGCAGTTGGAAAAGACATTGAGGGATGGGGAGGGAAAAAGGCATCATGATGAAAACCAGTCAGAAAGCAAAGTTAAAATTTCTGTTTAAATGTGCCATAAACAATGCTGGCAGGAAATTTCCGGTATGCCTGGTGTGCCCAAATGTTGCACATAACTTAGGATAGCCACTTCTCCTAATTCCCTCTAGTTGTTGCAAGCCTTTTAAATTGTCCCATCTTCTTTAGCCTGCACTTCAGATTTTGTCAACTGCACTGGTCTACCACTTTCACCATATCTATGCCTTTGCTAATGATTCTACTGAACTATGTTGCCTTAATCTAGTAGTCATCCCTCTTTCCACCCCAACTTTCCCTCTTGTGCAGTCAAATCACTAATTACCTTCAATGCCTTATGTACCCATATCATATTTTGCACTCTCCACATTTGAATGTGTCATATTTATTTGCATGACACGTAGCAGATTTTAGAAAGGTAAAGCTTTATGCTTGTTCTTCCTGGGTGTGCATTTTTTTTTGTTTTCTGGTTGCTCCCACCTCACCCCAAAAAGGTGAATAAAAATATTAATTAATTTGCAGCATTGAACTCTGAATACATTTGGAAGATGTAAATGTGTACTTTAAAAATAAATATATAGAGACATGCACACATACACACGTATGTGGCCCCACACACACACACACTCACACACATGTATGTGTTTTATGTTTACATTTTCCCTTGTGGCTGGGTCATGGACAAAAAGAATCCAAGGACTAGCACACTTACCCACTTAACAAATGACTAATTAATAAGTAAATGCATTCAGACTAGTTCTTCGTCTGTTTCATTTTAGGTATATCCATAGTACTAGCAAACCCTTTGCATGTGGCTTACTAATTTTATTGTTTTTTCCATCATGTGGCTATCCAGTCATTAGAAAGTAGTGCTGCCAAAGACCATTTCTTTAAGGGTATGGTTTCTTTCAGTGCTTTTTTCAAGAATGTTCCCTTTGTGCACATTTGTGCTGTGGCTACTCGGTTATTGGTTCACACACTCATGTGCTTGACTAGAACCTCTATGTTTCAAGGCTAAGGTATTGATCATTCTCCACCTTTGGATGTCTTCCCATGGTCATCATGGTCTGTCCACTAATTTTCAAGCTGTAATGCTAGCTCACAGTAACCATGTTACTCTAAGTATGATTACTTAAACATGGTCTTCAGAAGAAGATTATCAGAAGAAGATTAGCCCTTACTGCTTTTGGGAGTGTCCCAGGTGTCTGATGGTAAAGAGCCGAGACTTGATGGCTTGAAGCAATAGGGTATTCTTGGCAGATGCCACTAAAGGAAGTACATATTCTTGTCAAGGGATCCCAGCAGAACACCTACAGAGTCAGAGTGATAGCTAGGTTATAGCTGACTTTCACTTACCTCAATACTTTAGCTTTTTAACTTTTTGAGGCATTTGTCTGTCGTATATAGCTGACTTTCACTTACCTCAATACTTTAGCTTTTTAATTTTTTGAGGCATTTGTCTATCGTATTTAGAGCACAAGTCCTCATCAGGCCAGAGCCGTGGGTATTTAAAGTTGTAGACATAGCTAATCGGTGTGATAGCAGAATCTGTGATACATAGGCCACCCACCTACAGAAGTCTATGAGTGTCCCCATTAGTGAGAGAATTTTTAAATAGTCCGGCACAAAGGTCAAGAAAAGCTTCTGAACTAATTGCAGAACCAAGGCTGAGAATTTAGCACCTGTAGCTAAAGTGATGTCTACCCACAAGATTGATATCAGATAGCTAACTTGTAATATCACTAATCAACAAAGGAAAAGGTACAAACCCAAAAATGAACCTTGGGTTACTCCAGTGATCTGTATTGAAGCAGGCTTCCCTTTTAACATGCCAGCATGTATAGTTTGTCAATTTAGTCCCTCAAACAAGCATAGGTGACATTTCCAAATGTAAATCTCCTACTGTGAATTAATAAAGAATTATGAGCCAGTGTCTCAGAATTCCTTTTGAGGTCAACAAAAATAGCTACAATAAGAAGTCCCTTTTCCATATTAGCAAAAATGGCTCCAGAATGTATGCTTAGTACCAAAACCTTCCATCAGAGTTGTCTAGTTAAAAGAATGCTTAAATTAAGCTCAAAAACACACACTGTTAGAATGTATGTGCTGTGGCTACTCAGTTTATTAACAAGTGTGACACAAAGCATTGTTTGCAAGGTGTGAAGCCCCGCCACCAACAGCCCCAAACTTTATTATTCTCAATCAAGGGTTGTTGTACCTCAGAGAAATTTCTGTCAGGCAGTGTATCGTCTGTCTTGTTTTTTCTCCAAGATTCACTATCCTTGGGTCACCCAGAATTATGTTATGGCTTTGTTTAGCAACAAGTGATCCTTTCATCCGTATGAATTTATTTTATTACCTTTTTGTTCTATTGCCGTAATTGATTTTTTTCTAAATGACTATAAACACTGTCTGCATCAATTCCAGTATATAATTTGCATATTGTCTGAAGGCAAAGTTAGCAGTCTGTAGTATTTTGAACGGCTTATAGGTTCACTCTCAAGGTGGAGTAACATTTTTTCATTGTCAGCCAGATTGATTTATGTTCAGGATGCCCATGTAAATAAATGTCCTTCCATTTTACTGTTGCACTATTCATAACATTAGGATCCCCTGCCTAGGGCAGCCTGACATCCGGCCAGTATACCAAAGCCTTAGGTTGCATTAAGGTATGCCCATACGTCACACGTATGGTCCTCATGTAGCATAGGGCATAAAGGTGATGTCCGGACATAGGATGCCGTCTCTTGATCATCGGTCTAAACGCCTATGATGTTGTTCATGTTTCACTGTTGCAGTCATCACATTTGGGTTATCCCTGCCAGGGTAGTCCTTGGCCAGCCCGAATACCAGAGGCTTAGTATTTCTGCGTCAGTTGCTGTCAATTCAGGACTGATGTCAGGTCGTCCGTAGTATAAAGTAGGACAGCCGATGCCATTACATCAGTCTTTCCTGCCACGGAACCCGAAGCAGAAGCAGTTTGCACGAGTGCCGGTCGGCCGCTACCTGAGTTTCATCTTCCGAATTGAAGCTGAAGTTTTCTAAAGCTAAGTACCTCGTTGGGGATCTTTTTCTCTTGCGCTAACCGATGTCAGAAAAAGTTATCAATTGTCTCGCCTGTGGAAAGCAAATACCACACAGAGACTTTCATTCTTACTGCATCACCTGCTTAGACCCAGACCACGACTTCCCCCGCTGTCACTTTTGTGCTTTGTTCAACGCCAGAACTATACGTCATTGGGCCCTTATTTTAGCTAGATATTTTTGGTTACAGTCCTCAAATTCTGATATGGCTTCGGTAAGCCATCCGTCAGCAGATCTTCAGAAAAAACGTAAGGGTAAAGACAGAGACAGACCGCACAGGTCCAAACCTACCGACGATGCTTCCGTTAAGCTAGTCGTCAGTTCTCCGGTCCTCAGTGAGGCACTTTCACAGCCCCTGATGCTCGCTTCATTTGTAGGCCGCTACCGAGACCCTTTCGGAGTCCGGTATGCTGCAAAACTCTTCTTCGACTAAGGATCCTGTGGTTGTCTCGCCCTTGGATGGGTCCGGAGCCACTGAGCAGGCACCGGCTTCCAAGGAAATACTTCGCACTACCAATTCTCAATACAAACCGACAACTTCTTTCGCATCTACCATTCTTTCGAAAACTACAGAGTTTCTAAGGCCCAGGGAACGAACCACACCCAAGAAACCGACGACCCAATCTCAGGCACCTGCTTCCTTGCGTCAGTCTCAAATGCTTAAAATGGCGGAAGACCTTGTCATGCTGATCAGGGGAACCCAGGCTACCCCTTCCAAAAGAAAAAGAGATCTGTCCCCACTAGTTTTGTCTGAACAGGAGTCTGATGACTCTAATGCATCTGAATATGAAGACATGCAACCCCTCTCTGCTATTGAGAATTCTGATGCAGAAGACTCCTTTCCTTCAGCGTCTCCCCCCAGAGGACTTACCCTTCATACCTTAAGGGAGCATTTCCAGTGGGACTGTCAGGACTACCCTCAGTCTAAAAAGATACTCAGGGAATTCTTAGATCTTCCACAGCACAGACCCCTGGCCATTCCCCCAGTCCTGGATGTTGTGGACGATGTTTTCCTGGAATCCAGTTTGACTCCTGACACCCTCCCTCCTGCACCCAGAAAACCTGACATGTATTACAGATTCGTTGACTCTCACAAATTTGTTTTTAAAAATCCTACTGCTGACCCTGAGGTAATTTCTCAAGGGACTAAAGGAATTAAAGCAACCTCTGCTAAGAATCCCACCCCCTCAGATAGGGATTCCTGAGCACTAGACAGATGGGGTAACAAAGTATACACCTCTGCTACTCTTGCTATCGGAGCACTAAATTGCCAGTTCCATATGCTAACATTTCAGCAACATACTCTGGAACTCCTCAAACAAAAAGTGTCTTCCTTTCTTGCTTGTGCAGAATATAAAGTTACAAGAGTTAATGCATTCTGCAAGTCAAGTAACTAAACACCCCTTGCACTGTGATTTTGATGCTCAAGAAGCTTCTTACAGAGCAGCAGTCACTGGTTCTGTCCTTAGAAGGCATGCATGGCTTAAGGAACAGCCCTTGCCAGACCATGTTGAATCTAAATTGTTGGATGCACCCTTGCACAAAGACAACTTATTTGGCACTAAGGCAGAGGTCGTCTTAAAAAAGATGGAAGAAAATGCTAAATCTGTGCAGACAGTTAAGGATTTCTTACAGGTCCAGCCACCCAGGTTCAGCAAGCATTACCCCTCCAAGCACTGGTACTTTCCTGCTCCCACCAGGTCAGTTCAGCCCAGACCCCTGGAAGCAGACCCCCCCCCCCCAGACATCAGCCACAGGGAATGCAGCAGAGATCAAAAATTATTTCCTTCACTTCAAAAACAGGGAGTTTTAAGCCACCCCCTCATGGTAAGAACTCATAATAACTCTCCTCCCCCACCCCCTCCCTCTGCCCACCTTCATTTACCCCTAGGAAGAAAACTCTCCATTTACCCTAACACCTGGGCCACCATTACCAACGAACACTGGGTCCTCAACATAGTATCCCAGGGATGCAAATTTTCTTTTCACATCCTTCTAATGCCAAAAGGGTTCCCAGATCGATCTCCAAACCAGTGGGCAGAGGCATAAAAGCAAGTCCTTTCCCTGCTCTCTATGAGGGCAATAGAGCATGTTCCTGCAGAACAGAAAGGCAAAGGTTTCTACTCCAGACTTTTTCTGGTACCCAGAAAAGAGGGCACCTGGAGCCCCATCCTTGATCTATCCATTCTAAACACCTTCCTGGTGATACCAAAATTCAAAATGCTCACCCTCCAGCAACTGCTACCCATGCTCTGCAAGGATGCTTGGCTAGCCACCCTAGACCTAAAAGAGGCCTACCTCCACATTCCTATCAGGGAATCATACAGGAAATATCTACATTTCAGGGCAGGATCTGTACACTTTCAATTCTCTGCACTTCCCTTTGACTTATCTACTGCTCCCAGAGTTTTCACAAAATGTCTGGCTCCGGCCATTGCCTTTTTCAGACAAAGGACTATCCAAATTTACCCATACTTAGATGACTGCCTAATTCAGGCAGACAGTCAGGAAAAGCTGCTCAAGCACGTGGCCTTTGTAAAGTCCCTACTGACCTCCCTAGGGTACACAATCAACGAAAAGAAATCCAAACAAGTACCCACCCAAAGGATTATATTCCTGGGAGCAAGCCTGGACACAGCATCCCAGATGGTATTCCTTACACCAGAGAAGCAAACTTACCTGACAGTCTACTTCTGTCAACTAGCCACCAGACCCCAGTTATCTGCAAGAAAAATCCTGCAAGCTCTGGGGTTCATGGCATCTTGCATTCTACTCATTCCATATGCCAGACTGCATATGAAGAAACTGCAGTGGTACATAAAAAGCTTTTGGTGTCATCTCTCTTAAGACCTGGAAATTCTTATACCCGTGATACCTTGCCTCAGAAAAGATTTTCTTTGGTGGGCAGCAGCATGCTCCCACAACAAGGGGACTACCTTTCTCACCACCCCCCACTGTCCAGACCCTCATCACAGATGCATCAGACTATGCCTGGGGTGCACACCTGGATGGCAGGTGCATACAGGGCCAATGGAGCCCACAGCAAATCCATCTGCACATCAACCAAAAAGAGATGTTAGCTGTCCAGCACGCCTTGACAGCTTTCAAGTCCCTTCTTTCCCCAGGGGCTCTCCTGATCAAAACCGACAACACCACTGTGATGTGGTATATCAGCAAGCAGGGAAGGACTCACTTCTACCCTCTATGCAGGCTGGCCTTGACCCTTTGGCAGACAGCCTCTGCCATGCAACTCCACCTGTTAGCACAATTCCTGCCAGGTTCTCTAAACTCTCTGGCAGACCACTTAAGCAGAAATCTTCTGGACCCACATGAGTGGCAGCTAGACAAAAGAACCTTCACCCTAATAACTCAGAAATGGGGCACCCCGAAGGTCAACCTCTTTGCCTCCCACACCAACCAACAGCTCAGCAAGTTCTGTACCAGGGAGCATCACTGCATGGCTTGGAAAGTGGATGCCCTGTCCTTCCCCTGGGTCGGTCTATCGGTCTATGCCTTTCTTCCACTACCTCTAATCCCCAGGGTACTGCTGAAAATAAGGGAGAAAAAACCTAGGGCAGTTCTTATTGCTCCAGACTGGTCTCGCCAGCACTGATACCCACTGCTGCTCAGCCTGTCCCCACTGTCACCATGGCATCTCACTCAGACCCCAACCTTCCTGACCCAGTGGGAAGGAGAATTCATGCATCCCCAATTGCAGACCCTCAATTTGGCAGCTTGGCTTATTCCCTAACCACCAATCAATCTGCCAACCTCAGTAAACAGGTTCTAGATGTTATATGTGAGGCCAGACGCCCTAGCACTAGAAAATCTTATGCTGACAAATGGAAAAGGTTATTCACCTGGATAAAAGAACTAAGTTTAAAAGAGTAATATCTAAAATCCATCCCTATTTTTGTTTCTTTATTGGGATTTTTATTGGAATCACCAAATTTGTGTGTGTGTCTGTGTATGTGTCTGTGTCTACCTCTCAACCTCTTGGAGCAAGAAATCTGGACAAAGCCATAAATACCATAAATAATGGGGGGACAATGGCCCAAAAATAGAGACACTTTTTAAATATTGTTCTTACAAACTTAGGAAGTTGACAGAATAAAAAGTTTTGCATTAGCATGAATTCTATGAAGGGTAGGTATGAAGTCTGAAACTAAAATGTCTTTCTATATTTTTTTACTTCAGCCCTCAATGATTTGCCAGAAAACCACAATTTTAAGAGAAAGAGACCGAAAATATGAGGCAAAAATCAGGACATTCTGCAAAAATCCGTACAGTTGATAGGTAATTGTGTGTGTATGTCATTCGGCACAGTAACCCTTATTTTTCAAAGCTGCAGGGAGCCACTGCAGAGGGGTCGAAGAGCCGTATATCTTAGGGGCCTAGGGGTGTACCTCAGATTTTAGTAAGAGAAGAAGTCTCTACTACCATTATTGAATGGCATCATGGGTCAGAGCCTTTCAAGTTATATAAGGCAGGTGTCCCACTGAAGACAAAGCAAAAAACTAAACATATTTTTCCTGTTCCTAAGGATCCACAGAGTGAGTGGCACTCCCTGTCCCAGGCTTGTCAGGTTATATTTCATCTTCAAGACACTGAGGGTAAAACTTATGCTCTTTCCCTGTTAGGGACTTCCTCCCAGGTGGCTCGTCATTTCAACAAGTATAGTTATGATGCAGATATTTCTTCTAGGGCTGCTGTTTTTGGGTCATCAGTGATGAGGATGTATTCTTGCCTTCTGCTTCATCCTTTGCCTGATGATGTCAAGGCTAAGGTGATCAATGCCTCTCTTGATGATAAAGACTTGTTTGGTGAAGCTGCTGAAGTCCCTTCAGGGTAAAGCAAAGGCTTTACAGGAACTCAAATGTGTTTGTTTCTCCTGTTACTAAATTTCAGAGACACTACCCCAATAAGCCAGGCTTTGTTCATAGGTGATGTTCATCGTGTTTCACTGTTGCAGTCATTACACTTGGGTTATCCTGCTGGCAGGCTACCCGCAGTCGGCCTGAATTCCAAAGTCCTGGTCCGGCATCGGTTGCTGTCGCCTCTTCCCTGACGTCAGTGCGCCAGGGGTATAAAAGATGCAGCCGACGCCATTTTCTTCAGTCTTTCTTGCCATGCGGTGCCCAAAGCAAAAGCAGTTCGCAAGTGCCGGTCGGCTGACTCCTGAGATTTTCGAAATTGAATTTCAGATTTGAAGTCTTCAATAAAGCTAAGTACCCTGTTGGGGAAACTTTTTTCTTGCTCCAGACCGATGTCAGAAAAAGTTAACAATTGTATTTCTTGTGGGAAGCAAATACCTCATAAGGATTTTCATTCTTACTGTATTGCTTGCCTAGACCCTGACCACGACGTTGCTAGTTGTCGGTTTTGTG
Source organism: Protopterus annectens (assembly GCF_019279795.1). NCBI lineage: Eukaryota > Metazoa > Chordata > Ceratodontiformes > Protopteridae > Protopterus > Protopterus annectens. Next base: position 1,695,851,349 of record NC_056731.1, read on the forward strand.
CTAGATTTAACCAACATACAATAAAGCGTTGGTACGATTTTGCTTTTCATTACTTTGGCTGAAAGTTTAACTATATAATGCCGTCGGAACAACCGATGACCGGAATTCATAAAAAGCGCAAAGATAAAGAAAAGGACAGGCATCCCCGAGGTCCAAAACCGAAGATGAAGCCTCTTCTAGGCCAGTCGCCAGTACTCAGTGAGGTGCTTTTGCAGCCCCTGACTCCCGCTACCTCAGAGCCACAGGCCGCTTCCGACTCCCATGTGGAGACAACTTGGCCTCTGGATATTCAAGGTATTGGTCCTTCAGAAACTAATCTCTCAGATGGGTCTGGAGCCGCTGAGCAGGCATTGACTTCTGAGGGTGTCTTCAGACCTACACAACTTTATATCAAGCCTACTTCAGCATCCAAGACAAAGTCTAAAACAGTTTTAAAGACAAAGAAACAAGTACAGCATTCGACAGGACAGGCTTTTATGCATAAGAAACAGATGCTCAAAATGGCCGAAGACCTAATTACTTTGATCAGGGGTTCCCATCCCCCTCCTGATAAGAGGCCTAGGCAAGATACTGAATATGATTCCTCTGATCAGGTTTCCATTTCTTCTGATTCCTCTTCAGAACAGGGATATTCTGTTCCTCCCTATGAGGATTCTGATGCTGAAGATTCTATTCCTTCAACCTCTCCTCCTGAGTATTACACATTTGGGGAAACCCTACAAACCATGAGGGAGCATTTCCACTGGGAGAGCCAAGATTACTCAGATTCTAAGAAAAGGCTTAGAGATTTTATTTTACTACCTCAGCACAGACCTCTTGCAATTCCTCCTGTTCTAGACATAGTAGATGATGTATTTTCAGAGTCCGGCCTGTCTACAGACACGTTACCTCCTGCACCTGTTAAACCGGACAGATACTACATGGTCCCAGATTCCCATAAATTTCTATATAAAAACCCTGCTGCGGACCCAGAAACTATCTCACAGGGTCCCAAAGGGGTGAAGGCTGCTACTGCTAAAAACCCTGTCCCCTCAGATAGAGATTCTAGGGCTCTGGACAGATGGGGGAAAAAGTCTACACTTCTGCTACCTTGGCTGTAAGGGCTTTAAATTGTCAGTTTCATATGCTCAAATATCAGCAATACTTAATGTCTTTCTTAAAACAAAAAATGTTGACATTCTGAAAGTTCTGAGAACAAAGATTTGCAGGATTTATTGCATGCAGCTGAACAAGTGGGAAAACATACTTTGCAATGTGGTTATGATTCACTGGAGGCCTCGTGCAGGGCCACTGTTACAGGATGTCCTTCAAGGATGCATCTGCAGTCCTAACATATGGGTTGTCCTGCCTCAGGCAGCCCTTCGGTCGGCCGGATTCCAAAGTCTGGGTCTGGCCTCGGCTGATGTCGCACTTCACCCGACGTCATAGCTGCTGGGGTATAAAGGCATCAGCCGATGCCATTTTCCTCAGTCTTTCTTGCCGCGCGGTGCCCGAAGCAGAAGCTGTTCGCAAGTGCCGGTCGGTCAGATCCAGAGATTCCTACTACCGAAGACTTCTAAAAAGCTAAGTACCCCGTTGGGGACTCTTTCTTGCCTCAGCCGATGTCAGACAAAGTAAATAATTGTTTAACTTGTGGGAAACAAATACCTCATAAGGATTTCCACTCTTACTGCCTTCCTTGCTTAGGCCCAGACCACGACGTATCAGCTTGTCTAGCCTGTGCTTCCTTCAACCGACGGACGCTTAGACGTCGGTCGGAGTTTGCAGAGGAGTTTTTTGGTCCCACTTTTGCATACAAAATGCTGTCGGAGACTCCGACTACACAATTAACTAAAAAGCGCAAGGAAAAGGACCGACACTCGCGGTCCGCGGTTTCGGCTGAAACCACGGTTAGGCCAACCGCGAGTGTCTCGGTTTCGGCTGAAACAGAGTCCTCGGTTCTTCCTTCGGCCGAAAGCATGCCTCCGATAGCCGAGGCCTCACAGAGCATGGCTGAATCTGCTACTGAAATTACTGCTACAGAAGCAGGCACCCAGGATTTGTCAGACACTATTCCTTTAGACATATCTACCCCTGCACATGGTGCTGCTAGACCCCCTGCTTCTATGTCTATCAAGGCCTTTTCCAGGGCTAAAGCAGCTAAATCTTCTAAGGCCTTACCTGCTAAAACTCCCTCACACAGGCCTACCTCTAGTTCCCAAATACTCAGCCTGGCTGAGGATCTTATTTCTTTGATCAGGGGATCCCAACCTCACCCAGACAGGGCCTCTCAACCCCCTCCAGATAAGAGGTCTAGGACTGAACCCCCGGAACCTGTCTCTACAGACTATTCCTCGGATGACTCAGATATTTCAGACCATCAGGAAGGCCCATATTCTCCTTTTGAGGATTCTGATGCAGAGGACTCCATTCCTTCTGCTTCTCCTGAAGAATTTTCTTTTGGGGAAACCCTACATGCTATGAGGGAACACTTCCAATGGCAGGGCCAGGATTTTTCAGATTCAAGGAAAAGGCTAAGGACTTTTTTACACTTACCACAGCATAGGCCTTTAGCCATTCCTCCAGTACTAACAGTTGTTGATGATGCATATAATGATGCCTGTACTGCCCCTGATTCTCTTCCTCCGGCCCCTGCCAAGCCTGACAGATATTACAGGGTCCCGGACACACACTACCACTTGTATAAGGCTCCTGTTGCAGACCCTGATACCATTTCACAGGGCCCTAAAGGTGTGGCAGCTGCCTCTGCCAAAAACCCTCTTCCCTCTGAAAGGGAATCTAGAGCATTAGAGAGATGGGATAAAAAGGTTTATACTTCTGCTACTCTTTCGTCCAGGGCCTTAAACTGTCAATTTCACATGATTCAGTACCAGGAATTTTTGTTAGACCAGCTAAATAAAAAACTGTCCTCTCCTGAACCTATAGACCGCAAGTCCCTTCAAGATTTGGTACATAACTCTCAGCAGGTCAGTAACCATTTCTTAAAATGTGGCTATGATGCACTGGAGGCTTCCTTTAGATCAGCTATGACTGGAGCAGTGATTCGAAGGTATGCCTGGTTAAAAGAACAATCCTTATCAGACCATGTTAAGTCAAAACTCCTAGATGCTCCTATGGAGAAACAAAGTTTGTTTGGCTCCCCTGCACAGGAGGTTCTAAAGAAAGTGGAAGAAAAAGCAAAATCTGTCCAAACAGTCAAGGATTTCTTACAGGTCCAACCTCCGAGGTTTAGCAGAAATTGGCCTTCGAAGAATTGGTCCTTTCCAGACACCTCCAGAGCACAGAGAGGCAGAAATAGACGCCCAAGAGGCAGAGGTCAATCTAGGGGTGCCTACAGGGGACGTCAGTGGCAACCTGCCAACCAGAGAAGTGCTGCCACAGATTCAACTACAACCACTTCCACAGGACAGACACAATGACTTGGCTCTGGTTCCGCCTACCAGGGAACAACTGGAAGCACCCTTGGGCAGAAAGCTAGCCTTATTTTCCGACAACTGGCATTGCATTACAGGAGACAAATGGACTTTACAAACAATAGACAAGGGCTACAGGTTTCACTTCCACACTCTACCAAAAAAGAGAGGAATGCAAAACCTACCACCAAGCCAAAAAACAGAGGCTCAAAGACAAATCAACAACTTACTAAGAATGAGAGCTATAGAAAAGGTACCACCTATGGAACAAGGCCAAGGATTTTACTCCAGGCTTTTCCTTGTACCAAGAAAAGAAAATCAATGGAGACCTATTCTCGACTTGTCCGCACTGAACACATACCTCATTGTTCCAAAATTCAAATTGCTGACCCTCCAGCAACTTCTTCCCATGCTGGGCAAGGAGTTTTGGCTGGTGACTCTAGATCTCAAGGAGGCATACCTGCACGTCCCTATACGACCAGATTGCAGAAGACACCTCAGATTTCTTGCAGCATCAGAGCATTATCAATTCTCAGCATTGCCCTTTGGCTTATCTACTGCGCCCAGAGTATTCACTAAATGCCTGGCATCAGTAATTGCTCATTGCAGGCTTCAGGGAATTCAAATTTACCCATACCTGGACGACTGCCTAATACAAGCGGACAACAAGGCAAAATTAACAAAAGATTTGGAAAATGTCATACAACTGTTGCAAGCCTTGGGATACACAGTCAGCATGCAAAAGTCAAGACTAGTACCATCCCAAAGGATAATATTTTTGGGTGCAGAACTGGATACATCAACTCAGATGGCTTTTCTCACAGAAGAAAAACAAAAGCAACTACCAGTCTATTTCAGGACATTAACAACACAAACTCAGCTTACTGCAAGGAAAGTCCTGCAAGCCCTGGGTTACATGGCATCCTGCATAATATTGATTCCGCATGCCAGGCTGCATATGAGAAAGTTGCAATGGTACCTAAGGAATGTATGGTCTCAACACAAGCACAGTCTAGAAGCCCAGATTCCAATAATTCCATGCCTGAAACAAGAATTCCTGTGGTGGGCTCAGGCCTGTCAGTTGAACAGAGGATTGCCTTTCCACAAACCACATCCAAGCCAGACCATCACCACGGATGCCTCAGACCTAGGCTGGGGGGCACACATAGTGGACAAGTGTATACAAGGCCTATGGACCCAAGACCAGCTGAATCTACACATAAACCTAAAGGAGATGCTGGCAGTGAAACATGCAATCCAGGCATTCAGACCACTCCTTCAACAAGGTCACCTGCTGATAAGGACGGACAATACCACAGTCATGTGGTACCTCAACAAACAGGGAGGTACACACTCATATCCTCTATGTCGGATGGCAATGGACCTGTGGAATGTGGCCCTGAATCTCAACATTCAACTACAGGCCAGATTTGTACCAGGAAAAGAAAATTCACTAGCAGACACCTTAAGCAGAACTACCACGGATGCTCACGAATGGATGCTGCATCCAGATATCTTCAAAGCCATAACAAAGAAATGGGGACTGCCAGAGATAGACCTGTTCGCCTCCCCACACAACCACCAATTGAAGAAATTCTGCACAAGAGCATACCACCCACTTGCCTGGAGGGTGGACTCCCTTTCCTTCAGCTGGAAAAACCTGACAGCATATGCATTCCCACCTCTTCCTTTGATGTACAACGTCCTACTGAAGATCAAAGAGGATCAGCCAAGGGTAATCCTGATGGCTCCAGACTGGCCAAGGCAACATTGGTACCCGCTACTGAGAAGCATGTCTCGGACACACGCATGGCCTCTACCTCTATGTCCCTTACTTCTAACACAGAACAACTACAAGATCCTACATCCAAACTTGAAAACACTGCAGCTAGTTGCTTGGAATATTGCATAAAACAAAATAAAACAGATTTATCTCAGAGGGTTAAGGACATTATCCTGGAGGCACGCAGACCCTCCACAAGGAAAACTTATTCAGCCAAATGGAAAAGATACCTCATTTGGAGTGCAGCAAAGGGAGAAAATGTCTCATTGGCAAACATAGCACACATCCTGGAATACTTAGCAGAACTGTTCCACAATGGCCTGTCCTACTCCTCCATTAAGATTCATGCATCAGCAATTTCAGCAGAATACAACATGGATCCTCCTGTCTTCTCTCATCCTCTACTCAGGCAGTTCTTGAGGGGAATCAAAAGTGTAAAGCCTCCAAGGAAACCACCTTTACCTACATGGGATCTCAACTTTGTGCTGGAAAAGTTAACACTTCCCCCTTTTGAACCAGCAGCAACAGCAGACTTACAGTTCTTATCTTGGAAAACTGCTTTCCTGCTAGCGATCACTTCAGCAAGAAGGGTATCTGAGTTACAGGCATTAATGGCAGTACAGCCCTTCCTTATCTTCCATCAGGATAGAGTGTCTCTGAGAACTAACCCTACTTTTATGCCAGAAGTGGTCTCCAGAGTATCATTGAACCAAGCGATTCATTTACCTACATTCTTCCCCAACCCACAGAACAGGGGGGAAAGACTACTACATACCTTGGATGTGCACAGACAATTACGCTACTATCTGGACAGAACTAAGACCAACAGAAAAACTGACCAGCTTCTGGTAGCATATGCAACAGGAATGCAAGGAAAAGCAATTTCAAAACAGACAATCTCAAAATGGATAGGAAATTGCATTAGATTTTGCTACTCTTTTCATGGAAAGACAACTCCTGAAAATATCAGACCTCACTCCACAAGAGCTACAGCCACCACTACAGCTTTCCTACGAGGAGTGGGTACCAAAGACTTTTTAGAAGCTGCTACTTGGAGCTCCGTGCATACATTTGCCAAGCATTATAATCTTCCTTTATACTCCAGATCCCGAGCAGGTTTTGCAACTGCTGTTTTGCAAGAGATCTTGACTACACCATCTTTATCTTAGTGCCTCCTTCCCCAGTTTGGCTATGGTATTCTACCCATATGTTAGGACTGCAGATGCATCCTTGAAGGACATAGTACAGTTTTGTACCTACCATAAATGTAGATGTCCGATAGGTATGCATCTGCAGTCAGGATTACCCACCCTCCTTCCCCTCTGTGGTATTCCTAGGGTACTTACCCCTCTTTTAGCTAGCTGGGGGAATTTATTATGATGTATTTGTTTGTATATATGTATATATGTATATATATATTTTTTTTTGATCTCTACTATTTGGAATTATTTGCATTTATCCAAATTTAGCCTTCCTAGAGGGCACCTGGCATCTGGGGCAAGAAACACTGAGGAAAATGGCGTCGGCTGATGCCTTTATACCCCAGCAGCTATGACGTCGGGTGAAGTGCGACATCAGCCGAGGCCAGACTCAGACTTTGGAATCCGGCCGACCGAAGGGCTGCCTGAGGCAGGACAACCCATATGTTAGGACTGCAGATGCATACCTATCGGACATCTACATTTATGGTAGTTACAAAACTGTACTTTCTGTTATTAGAAGGCATGCTTGGTTAAAGGAACAGAATCTGCCTGATCATGTTAAGGCAAAATTATTGGATGCTCCATTACAGCATGATACTTTGTTTGGTGTTAAGGCAGAAGAGGTGTTGAAGAAAATGGAGGATAAAGCTAAATCTATGCAGACAGTAAAGAATTTCTTACAGGTACAACCACTCAGATTTAGCAGGAACTGGCCTTCTAAGAATTGGTCCTTTCCAGCATCAGACAGGCCACAAAGAGGCAGATTCAGATGCCCTAGAGGCAGGCAACAGCCCCAGGGCTCATACAGGCCCAAACAATGGGGTGATTCTACCTCCAAAAGCAGAGAAGACAAATCACAGCCTTATAGGAAACAGTCCCAATGACTTCCCTCTGCCAATGCCAAGAACCTACCTTTTGGCAACACCCTTAGGAGGAAAGCTAGCACTCTTTTCACAAAACTGGCACAGGATCACCCAGGACAAATGGGTCTTAAATATAGTCTCTCAGGGCTACAGGTTCCGCTTTCACACCCTTCCAAAGGCAAAAGGTATGCCAGACCTGCCACACAATCAATGGGCAGAGGCACAAAAACAAATTTCATCTCTTATGGACATGAGGGCTATTCAGCCAGTGCCAAAACAAGAGCAGGGACAAGGATTTTACTCAAGACTTTTCTTAGTGCCAAGAAAGGACAAAGCCTGCAGACCAATTCTGGACCTGTCTATTCTAAATACTTTTCTGGATGTTCCAAAATTCAAAATGTTGACTCTGCGGCAACTTCTGCCCATGTTGGGCACGAAGGCTTGGCTTGTAACTTTGGACCTCAGAGGCATACCTGCATGTACCAATCAGACAATCTTGCAGAAGATACCTCAGATTCATAGCTGGCACAATGCACTACCAATTCTCTGCACTGCCCTTTGGCTTATCTACTGCGCCCAGGGTCTTCACAAAATGCCTGGCACCAGTAATTGCTTTTTGCAGACAACGAGGAATTCAGATATATCCCTACTTGGACGACTGCCTTATTCAAGCTGAGACCAAAGACATTCTACTAAAGCATCTGGCGTTTGTAAAAAGATTATTAATTTGCCTAGGGTACACAGTAAACGAAAAGAAATCAAAACTAGTACCCTCTCAAGAGATAATATTCCTGGGTGCAAGCTTAAATACAACTGCCCAGATGGCTTATCTCACGCCAGACAAACAAAGGCAACTGACTTCTTAACTCAGAAACATGGCAACAAAGACCCAGTTATCTGCAAGACAAATTCTGCAGGCTCTGGGCTACATGGCATCCTGCATTCTACTAATTCCATATGCAAGACTGCATATGAGGAAACTACAATGGTATCTAAAAAGTGTTTGGACTCAACATTGCCACAGCCTGGAAGCATTAATTACTCTCATTCCCTGCCTGCAACAGGAGTTTCGATGGTGGGCACAGGCCTGTCACCACAACAAGGGACAGCCATTCACTTTACCCACAGCCAGGCAGTCAATAACAATAGATGCTTCAGATTATGCCTGGGGGTTGCTGTCTTCTCTTCCATGGCGTCAGGTCGTCAGGGGTATAAAACATGCAGCTGACGCCATTTTCTTTAGTCTTTCTTGCCGCGCAGTGCCCGAAGAAGCATTTCGCAAGTGCCGGTCGGCCGACTACTGAAATATTCATGTTTGAGTTTTACAACCGAAGTCTTCACTAAAGCTAAGTACATCGTTGGGGAAACTTGTTTCTTACTTTTTACTGATGTCAGAAAAAGTTAATAATTGTATTACTTGTGGAAAGCAAATACCTCATAAGGATTTCCATTTATACTGTATTCCTTGCCTAGGCCCTGATCACAACATGCTGGGCTGTCGGTATTGTGCTAGATTTAACCAACGCAGTATTAAGCGTCGGTATATTTTTGCATCAAAGTATTTTGGAAACAGATTTAACTACCCAGAAATGTCATCGGGTAGCAATCCGACTACCGGAGTACATAAAAAGCGCAAAGAAAAGGAAAGAAAAAGTCAGTCGAGATCCAAAACCGATGACGAAGCTTCTCCTAAGCCAGTCGCCGGTACTCGGTGAAGCACTTTCGCAGCCCCTGATACCTGCTACCTTCGAGTTGCAGGCCTCTACCGACACCCATGTGGAGTCTGGCATGCCGCAAGATATTCAAGGTATTGGACCGACAGATTTATCTCCCTCAGACGGGTCCGGAGCCACTGAGCAAGCACCGGCTTCTGAGGGTGTATTCAGACCTCAACATTTGTATATCAAACCGACAACAGCTGCAAAACCAAAAACAAAAGCAACCTCTAAGACTAAAAAAAACGACGCATGAGCCACGTGCACAGGCCTCTATGCCTAAAAAACAGATGATCAAAATGGCTGAAGACCTTATTACCTTGATCAGGGGTACCCATCCCCCTCCAGATAAGAGGCCTAGGCAAGACACTGACTATGAATCTTCAGATCAGGTTTCTATTTCTTCTGATTCCTCTTCTGATCAGGAATTATCTATTCCTCCCTATGAGGATTCTGATGCTGAGGAGTCTATTCCATCTGCATCTCCTCCTGAGGATTATTCATTTGGAGAAACATTGCATACTTTGAGGGAACATTTTCACTGGGAGAGTTAAGACTTCTCAGAATCAAAAATTAGGCTCAGAAATTTCCTTCTTCTCCCTCAGCACATGCCTTTAATCATTCCCCCTGTCCTAGACATTGTGGATGATGTGTTTTCGGAGTCAAGCTTGACCCTTGACTCCTTGCCTCCGGCTCCCAGTAAGCCTGACAGATATTACAGAGTCCCTGACTCACATAATTTTTTTTAATTAGAAACCCTGCTGCTGATCCTGAAACTATTTCACAGGGTCCAAAGGGAGTTAAGGCCTCAACAGCAAAAAAATCCTACTCCCTCTGACAGAGATTCAAGGGCACCAGACAGATGGGGGAAAAAAGGTTTATACATCTGCAACCTTGGCAATCAGGGACTTAAATTGTCAATTTCATATGCTTAAGTACCAACAACGTGTTATGGGATTGCTGAAACAGAAAATGATGTTGATTTCAGAATGTGCAGAAAGTAAAGAATTGCAGGAATTATTGCATGCAGCTGAACAAGTAGGAAAGCATACTTTGCAATGTGAGTTTGATTCCATAGAGGCCTCCTGCAGGGCCGCAGTTACTGGATTTGTGATTAGGAGGCATGCCTGGTTAAAGGAACAAAATTTGCCTGATCATGTTAAAGCTAAGCTGCTAGATGCACCTTTACAGCATGATTCTCTGTTTGGTGTTAGGGCAGAAGAGGTTTTAAAGAAAATGGAAGACAAAGCTAAGTCTATGCAAACTGTTAAAGACTTTTTACAAGTGCTACCACCAAGATTCAGTAGACACTGGCCTACAAAATATTGGTCCTTTCCTGTGTCAGACAGAGCTCAAAGAGGCAAATCCAGATGCCCTAAGGGTTCCAGATACCAGGCGCAAGATTCATACAGGTCAAAGCAATGGGGAGCGTCCACCACCAAAACTGGAGGAGATAAAGCGCAAACCTACAGAAAGCAATCCCAATGACTTCCCTGTGCCTGTACCAAGCACTTATCTTTTGGCAGCACCTATAGGGGGAAAACTTGCACTTTTTGCTCAAAATTGGCAGTTAATAACCCAGGACAAGTGGGTACTAAACATTGTATCACAGGGATACAGATTTCATTACCACACTCTGCCAATGTCAAATGGTTGGCCAGATCTGCCAAAAAATAAATGGGCAGTGGCTCAGAAACAGGTTACGTCCCTCATGGATATGGGGGCCATTCAGATAGTACCAGAACTGGAAAAAGGACAAGGTTTTTACTCGACTGTTCTTGGTACCCAGAAAGGACAAGGCCTGGCAGCCAATACTGGATTTATCGATTTTGGACACATACCTGGACATTCCAAAATTCAAAATGCTGACTTTGCAGCAGCTTCTGCCCATGCTGGGCAAGAATGTTTGGCTGGTGACATTAGACCTAAAAGAGGCATACCTGCATGTCCCAGTAAGACAATCGTGCAGAAGATACCTCAGATTCAAGGCTGGCTTAATGCATTACCAATTCTCTGCACTGCCCTTTGGCTTATCTACTGCACCCAGGGTCTTTACAAAGTGCCTGGCACCAGTAATTGCATTTTGCAGACAAAGAAGTATACAAATATATCCTTACTTAGACAACTGTCTCATTCAAGCAGAGAACAAGGACATTCTTCTTCGACATCTGGCGTTTGTGAAAAGGCTTAACATGCCTAGGGTACACAATAAACGAAAATAAATCACAAGTGGTACCCTCTCAAAAGATAACATTCCTCGGTGCAAGCTTGAATACAACTACCCAGATGGCTTACCTCACGCCAGACAAGCAAAGGCAACTGACTACTTACTTCAAACTGATGGCAACAAAGACCCAGTTATCTGCAAGACAAATTCTGCAGGCTCTGGGCTTCATGGCATCCTGCATCTTACTGATTTCATATGCAAGGCTGCATATGACGAAACCTCAGTGATACCTGAAAAGTTTATGGAGTCAACATCCTCACAGTCTGGAAGCAATGATTCCTCTCATACCCTGCCTACAACAGGAGTTTCTATGGTGGGCAAAGGCATGTCACCAAAACATGGGACGGCCCTTCACTCTCCCCCCTGCCAGCCAAACCTTAGCAACAGACGCATCGGATTATGCCTGGGGGGCCCACATGGCAGGAAGATGCATTCAGGGCATATGGACCCCAAAACTAATGCATCTGCATATCAACTAAAAAGAGATGCTAGCTGTTCAAAATGCCCTAACAGCCTTCAAGGACTTACTTCATCCAGGACAACTACTGATAAAGACGGACAACACCACAGTCATGTGGTATATAAATAAGCAAAGAGGCGCACACTCATACTCCCTTTGCAGATTAGCCATGGCACTGTGGGACTCATTTTTGACCTACAAAATACATCCTCAAGCTCAGTTCCTGCCAGGAAAACAAAATGCACTGGCAGACGATTTAAGCAGAAACCTTATGGATCCTCACGAGTGGAAACTAAATCCACAAGTCTTCAGCATGATAACACAGAAATGGGGGAGCCCAAACATAGATCTATTTGCCTCTCCTCAAAATTATCAATTGAAAAGATCCTGCACAAGGACTTATCACAGACAAGCATGGAAAGTGGATGCCCTATCTTTCAGTTGGAAAAACCTATCAGCTTATACCTTTCCTCCTCTGCCTCTCCTCCCCAAGTTCTTCCTAAAAGTGAGACAAGAGAAACCAAAGATGATGCTAATTGCCCCGGACTGGCCCCGCCAGTACTGGTACCCAATCCTAAGGAACTTTTCTCAATACCCAGCTAGGACCTTACCTCAAAGACCTCAACTACTGTCCCAACAAAACAATCAGATCCTGCACAATCAACTACAGACACTGAACCTGGCAGCATGGCTGATCATGTAGTTATACAAACAATACCTCTCAGTAAAGCTGTGATGGATGTCATTTTGGAAGCCAGAAGGCCTAGTACTAGAAAATCTTATGCTGGCAAATGGAAGAGATTCTGTACTTGGAATCAAGCACAAGGAACTGATACAGCAGAACCACATATTTTTCAGATATTACAATGCTTAACTGAGATGCTTGACAAAGGTCTATCTTTCTCATCAATCAAAATCCATGCCTCTGCCATTTCAGCTCATTACAATACAGAGCCACCAATCTTTTCTCACCCTTTACTAAAACACGATCTTAGAGGAGCCAAAAATGTAAGGCCTCCTAGAAGATCACCATTACCTGCATGGGACCTCAATTACGTGTTGGAAAAGCTCACCCTGCCTCCATTTGAACCAGCTGCTACCGCTGATATAAAGTTCTTATCATGGAAAACTGCTCTGCTACTAGCAATTACTTCAGCAAGAAGAGTTTCAGAGCTACAGGCCCTCATGGCTGTAGAGCCTTTTATCATATTTTACCCAGACAGAGTGTCTCTAAGAACAAATCCTACTTTTATGCCTAAGGTGGTTTCCAGTGTGGCTCTTAACCAAACAATTCATCTGCCAACTTTTTAGCCAAATCCGCAGAACAAAGGGGAGAGAATTCTGCACTCCTTGGACGTACACAGACAGCTAAGATTCTACTTGAGCAGGATTAAAACTCTAAGAAAAACTGAGCAATTACTAGTGTCATATTCTGCAGGATCAGAAGGAAAGGCTATTTCAAAGCAGACAGTTTCAAAGTGGATAAGCCACTGCATCCAGTTATGCTACTTACACCATGGTAAACCTGTGCCCAAGGGCATTAGGTCTCATTCCACCAGAGCTGTAGCTACTTCAGCAGCCTTTCTCAGAGGAGTACCAACCAAAGACATTCTAGAGGCTGCTACTTGGAGTTCTGTTCACACCTTTACAAAGCATTATCATTTGCCTCTCTACTCTAAGTCCAGGGCAGGCTTTGCCACTGCAGTGCTACAGGGCATTATAGACGCACTTAATGCTGTTTAGCTCCAGCCTCCCAACCATAGCTTTGGGATTCTACCCAAATGTAATGACTGCAACAGTGAAACACGAAGAACATAGTACAGTTGTGTACACTTACCATAAATGTAGATGTTCGAGTGTATTCACTGTTGCAGTCCAGGATACCCTCCCATCATCCTCCTGTCATTCTGGAGTTTATTTTTCCTTCTCTATCTTCTACAACCTATGTGGTGTATTTGCTTGTAGATGAAGGTAAGGTTTATATTGATGCATGTGTATGTGTGTATATATATATATATATATATATATATATATATATATATTTTTTTTTTTTTTTTTCCTGCTACCTTTTTCGGGGCACCTGACATCGTGGGCAAGAAAAACTAAAGAAAATGGTGTTGGCTGCATGTTTTATACCCCTGACGACCTGACGTCATGGAAGAGAAGACGGCAACCGACGCAGGACCCAAGACTTTGAATTCAGGCCGACTGAGGGCAACCTGCCAGCAGATTACCCAAATGTAATGACTGCAACAGTGAATACACTCGAACATCTACATTTATGGTAAGTGTACACAACTGTACTTTCTTTGCACTGCCCTTTGGCTTATCTACTGCGCCCAGGGTATTCACAAAGTGCCTAGCTCCAGTCATTGCATTTTGCAGGCAAAGAAATATTCAAATATACCCCCATACCTGGATGATTGTCTAATTCAGGCAGAAAGCCAGGACATACTTCTGAATCATATGGCATTTGTACAAAAGTTAACTTGTCTGGGGTACACCATAAACGAAAAGAAGTCGCATCTGGTACCCTGTCAACAAATTATATTCCTGGGAGCAAGCTTGAACACAACTTCCCAGATGGCTTTCCTCATGCCAGAGAAACAAATTCATTTGACAACTTACTTCAGACTAGTGGCCACAAAAAGCCTGCTATCTGCAAGGCAAATACTACAAGCCTTAGGGTTCATGCCCTTGTGCATTTTACTAATTCCATATGCAAGACTGCATATGAGGAAACTACAGTGGTATCTAAAAAGCCTATACGTCAACATTCTCAGGATCTAGAAGCAATGATTCCTATCATACCTTGCCTAAGGTTAGAATTCCTTTGGTGTGTAGAAGCCTACCACCAATACAAGGGACTACCATTCACTCTACCCCCTGCTGCCCAAACCTTAACAACAGACTCATCAGACTGTGCATGAGGGGGCTCACCTGGCAGGGAAGTGCATTCAGGGCAAATGGAATCCAAGTCAAATGCACCTGCATATCAATCAAAAAGAAATGTTAGCTGTACAGAATGCTCTGACAGCCTTCAAGGATCACATTCTTCCAGGACAATTAATGGTAAAGACGGACACCACCACTGTTATGTGGTACATAAACAAGCAGGGGGGGGGGTACCCATTCTCACCCCCTCTGCAGACTAGCCATGGCTCTGTGGAACACATACTTGAGCTACCAAGTGCATCTTCAGGCTCAATTCCTGCCAGGAAAACTAAATACACTGGCAGACAAACTAAGCAGAAATCTCATGGACCCACACGAGTGGAAACTGGAACCAAAGATTTTCAACATGTTGATCAACAAATGGGGGATCCCGGATATAGACCTGTTTACCTCCCTCCAGAAATACCAATTGGACAAATTCTGCACAAGGACTCCCCAGAAACAAGCTTGGAAAGTGGATGCTCTGTCCTTCAGCTGGAAAAGTCTATCGGTTTATGCCTTTCCTCCTCTGCCTTTCCCCTCCAAAGTGCTACTAAAGATCAAACAGGACAAACCAAGGATGATGATGCTGATTGCACCAGACTGGCCACGCCAACACTGGTACTCCCTCTTGCGCAGTGTGTCACAGCTGGCCCCTTGGCACCTACCTCAGACCCCTACCCTGTTGCCTCAGCAGGAGAGCCAGATTCTGCACCCCCCAGCTTCAATCCCTGAACCTGGCAGCCTGACTAATTAACTAATCTCTCCGTTACCATGCCTCAGTAAACAAGTGTTGGATGTCATTTTGGAGGCAAGGGGGGCCTAGTACTAGAAAATCTTATGCTGAAAAATGGAAAAGATTCTGTGCCTGGAACAAAACTCAAGGGATGGCCACAGCAACACCCAATTTACCTCAGATTCTTCACTACTTAACTGAGATGCTTCACAAGGGCCTTTCCTTTTCCTCCATCAAAATTCACTCCTCAGCCATTTCAGCTCATTACAACACAGAACCCCACCCTCTTTTCTTACCCACTGCTCAAGCAGTTCCTCAGAGGGGCCAAAACCTTAAGACCACCCAGGAAAGCTCCAACTCCAGCCGGGGACCTTAATTTTGTTTTGGAAAAACTCACTCTTCCTCCTTTTGAGCCAGCTGCAACTGCAGAGTTAAAATTTGTTTCTTGGAAAACAGCTTTCCTTTTAGTAATCACTTCAGCAAGAAGGGTATCTGAATTACAGACCCTTATGGCAGTGGAGCCTTTCGTCATCTTTCATGTGGACAGGGTGCCCCTCAGGACCAACCCTTCCTTCATGCCCAAGGTGGTATCCAGTGTGGCCCTTAATCAGTCCATTCATTTGCCAAACTTCTTTCCTAATCCACAGAACAAAGTGGAATGGATACTGCACCCCTTAGATGTGCACAGACAACTTAGATTATACTTGGACAGGACTAAACCTCAAAGGAAATCTGACCAACTGCTGGTGGCATTTGCTACAAGGGCAGAGGGGAAGGCTATTTCAAAGCAAACCAGTTCCAAATGGATAGGCCATTGCATTTATTTCTGCTACAAGCACCATGGAAAACCTATCCCACAGGGGATCAGACCCCACTCAACCAGGGCTGCATCTACCTCTACAGCCTTTCTCAGAGGCATCCCTACTAGGGACATCCTAGAAGCTGCTACCTGGTGTTTTGTACATACTTTTACCAAGCATTACCATCTGCCAATTTTCTCTAAATCCAGAGCTGGCTTTGCCACTGCAGTCTTGCAGGGCCTTATAGCTGGTCCTAATGCTATCTAAATTCCTCCTCCTATCCTTAGCTTTGGGAATCTACCCAAATGTGGTGACTCCAACAGTGAAACGTGAAGAGCATAGTACAGTCATGTACACTTACCATAAATGTAGATGTTCAAGTATATTCACTGTTGCTGTCCTGGTTACCTTTGCTTACTTCTTTTGGCTATACCTTTACTCTCCTTTGCTATGCTCAAAAGCTTTTTGGTGTATTTGCTTTTTTGCTGGAGGTATAACCTTGTATATTTATAGATTTAATTGCTTCCCATTAGGGGGGCACCTGACATCTGGGGCAAGAAAAACTGATGTAATGGCGTCTGCTGCATGTTTTATAACCCTGACGACCTGACGTCTCGGAAGAAGGGACAGCAACCGACGCAGGACCCAATACTTTGTTAATTAGGCCGACTGAGGGCTACTGTGAGCAGATAACAGAAATGTGATGACTGCAACAGTGAATACACTTGAACATCTACATTTATGGTAAGTGTACACAACTGTACTTTTTCTCTGTTGCTTCTGTTTCCAGGCTGTCAACTGCTTCTTCTTTGCATTATATTTTTCGTTGATCTTTTGTATTTTGGAATATACATTTTTATTTGTAGCTATTTGTAGCTTTTGTGAGCTTTTTTGTGTAAATATTTTTATTTTCTGCAATTTTACTCTTAATTTTTCTAAATAATAGTAGCAGTACATAGTTTCTTCCTCATTCTCAGTTGTTCATTTTATCTGTTTGCATCTTTTTTTGCCTGTCATTTTTGTGGACTACTACTTCCTTCTACCACAGGGGGACTATTCTCCCCCCTCAGCTTGGTCTAACCATGTGGTTAGAATGTTTCCATGTCCTTTGGAGTCTACACTGCCTTTTTTCAGTCTTGGCACCAGTACGTGCTCCAGGATTGGGCACCTTTTTTCCTGAGACCTATCTTTCTGCATGATATATAAACTAGTCTTTATGTCCGTGCCATCTTGAAATTTTTGTAAAAACAGGGTTCACCACTTGAAAGCACCCACTAAGACTTAAGGTTGAATTCTGTTCCAGAAATACTACTCAGCTTTTCTTGCTGATTTTATTTCTCCTTTCAAACTCTTTGTGAGGGATAAGAAAATAGCTGTCAAATTTTCAGGCTTATAGTCAACAGCAGCGAAACTCATTATCAAAACTCTAGATCAAATGTAACAGATGTTAAAAGCATATCATATAGCCATTGATTTAGCATGCAAAACAACATTGGCAAGGGATATCTTTGTTAATCAATATGCACATTGTATAGTTCAAAGTCCAGTAGTGATGGTCAAGAAACTTTGGATAGTTGCATCCTTAAAAGAGAGGCATTTTATGTAACAGCAGTAAGGTCATTTAAAGCTTCAACATAGGTCCATTTACGCAAAGACAAGTGAACATGTAAGCCAGAAAAATGGTTATCTGAATGCATAATGATAAGCACTTAGGTGAGATAGCCATACTCCGCTCATAGAGCCCTCTTATTCACAAAGTATCTCTACACAGGATGTGATAACTATCACTATATTAATGTACTGCCATAAAATCCCTGGGATAAATAAGAGGTCATTATGTAGTGTAATACCCCCCAATTTTCACAGTTGCAAACCCAATCCACAACAAAGCTAACAGTCCCTATGTGGAGCTGCATTGACAATGAAACACGTCCACAATACCTATCACTAAAATTGAATGACACTAATACTAATAATTATTGAAATTAGAAAACACAGGGTGGCTGTGGTGGTGCAGTGGTTAGCGTTGCCGCCTCACAGCAAAAGGTTCTCCGGTTCGATCCTTGGCTGGGGTGCCATCTGTGCGGAGTCTGCATGTCCTCCCTTAGGCCATGTGGGTTTCCTCTGGGTGCTCAAGATGTTCATCTTGTTACACTGCTGCAGTCATTACACTTGGGTTATCCTGCCGTCAGGCAGTCCCGCAGTCAGCCAGAGTTCCAAAATCTTGGTCCGACGTTGGTTGCTGTCGTTTCTTCCCTCACGTCAGTGCGCCAGGGGTATATAAGATGCATCCGACGCCATTTTCTTCAGTCTTTCTTGCTGCGCGGTGCCCGAAGCAAAAGCAGTTCGCAAGTGCCGGTCGACCGACTCCTGAGATTTTCGAAGTCGAATTTCAGATCCGAAGTCTTCAATAAAGCTAAGTACCCCGTTGGAGAAACTTTTTTTCTTGCCTCAGTCCAATGTCAGAAAAAGTTAATAATTGTATTTCTTGTGGGAAGCAAATACCTCATAAGAACTTCCACTCTTACTGTATTCCATGCCTAGGCCCTGATCACGACATCACTAGTTGTCAGTTTTATGCTAGATTTAACAAATGCACTATAAAACGACGTTTTGATTTTGCTTTGCACTACTTTGTCTGAAGGTTCAATTATACAATGCCGTTGGAACAGCCGACGACCGCAGTTCTTAAAAAACGCAAAGACAAGGATAAAGACAGGCATCCGAGGTCCAAAACCGACAACGACGAAGCCTCTTCTAGGCCAGTCGCCAGTCTGCCGGTTCTCAGTGTGGCGCTTTCGCAGCCCCTGACACCCGCTACCTCAGAGCTACAGGCCGCCTCCGACTCCCACGTGGAGACAATTAGGCCTCTGGAAACTCAAGGTATTGAGCCTATGGAATCTAATCCCTCAGATGGGTCCGGAGCCGCTGAGCAGGCATCGCTTCTGAGGGTGTTTTTAGACCTTCACAACTTACCATTAAAGCAACAGCCAAGACAAAGATACCATTAAAGACAAAGAAGCAAGTACAGCATTCTCCTGGACAGTCCTCCATGCCTAAGAAACAGATGCTCAGAATGGCCGAAGACCTCATTACTCTAATCAGGGGTTCCCATCCCCCTCCTGAGAAAAGGCCTAGGCAGGATACAGACTATGATTCCTCTGATCAGGTCTCCATTTCCTCTGATTCCTCTTCAGACCAGGGATACCCTCTACCCCCCCATGAGGCCTCTGATGCTAAAGAATCTATCCCTTCAGCCTCTCCTCCTGAGGATTTCTCTTTTGGGGAAACTTTACGTACCATGAGGGAGCATTTCCATTGGGAAAGTCAGGATTATTCAGAATCCAAGAAAAGGCTCAGGGACTTGTATTTTACTGCCTCAGCACAGGCCCCTTGCTATTCCGCCTGTGTTAGATATTGTAGATGATGTGTTCTCTGAATCCAGCTTGTCTCCTGATTCTATGCCCCCCGCACCAGCTAAGCCAGATAGGTATTACAGAGTCCCTGACTCTCACAAGTTTCTTTATAAAAACCCTTCTGCTGACCCAGAAACCATTTCCCAGGGTCCCAAAGGTGTTAAGGCTTCCATTGCAAAAAATCCAGTCCCCTCTGACAGATATTCTAGAACATTGGATAGATGAGGGAAGAAAGTTTACACTTCTGCAACTTTAGCAGTAAGGGCTTTAAATTGCCAGTTTCACATGCTTAAGTACCAACAATATTTAATGGCTCAGTTAAAACAGAAAATGCTTGCAAGCTCAGAAGCTCTTGACTATAAAGAAATGCAGGATTTATTGCATGCAGTTGAACAGGTGGGAAGACATACTCAGAAATGTGGTTTTGATTCTTTAGAGGCCTCTTGTAGAGCTGCAGTTACAGGTTCTGTGATTCGAAGACATGCTTGGTTAAAAGAACAGAGTTTACCTGATCATGTTAAGGCAAAATTACTGGATGCTCCTTTACAGCATGATACCTTGTTTGGTGTTAAGGCAGAAGAGGTGTTAAAGAAAATGGAGGGTAAAGCTAAATCTATGCAAACAGTCAAAGATTTCTTACAGGTACAGCCACCTCGATTTAGCAGAAATTGGCCTACAAAGAATTGGCCCTTTCCAGTGTCAGACAGGCCACAGAGAGGCAGATACAGACGCCCAAGAGGCAGATCTCAACCCCAAGGCTCTAACAGACAACGACAGTGGGGTACCGCAACCCCAAAAGGAGGGGAGGACAAGTCTCAACCTTACAGGAAACAGTCCCAATGACGTCCCCCTTCGTACGCCAAGCACTTCCCTTTTGGCAGCCCCCTTAGGGAGGAAACTAGCACTTTTCTCTCAAAATTGGCAAACTATCACCCAAGACAAATGGGTTCTGAATATTGTGTCTCAAGGTTACAGGTTCCACTTTCACACTTTACCAAGGCTAAAAGGAATGCCAAACCTGCCACAAAATCAATGGGCAGAGGCTCAAAAACAAATTTCAGCCCTCATGGACATGAGAGCTATTCAAAAAGTACCACAGCAGGAACAAGGACAAGGATTTTACTCAAGACTCTTCCTGGTCCCCAGGAAAAGACAAAGCCTGGAGACCCATACTAGACCTTTCAACTCTAAATATTTACCTGGATGTTCCGAAATTCAAAATGTTGACACTACAGCATCTTCTTCCCATGCTGGGCAAGAAGGCTTGGCTTGTTACTTTGGACCTCAAAGAGGCATACCTGCAGGTCCTTATCAGACAAGATTGCAGAAGATACCTCAGATTCAAAGCTGGTACAATGCACTACCAATTCTCTGCACTGCCCTTTGGCTTATCTACTGCGCCCGGGGTCTTCACAAAGTGCCTGGCACCAGTAATTGCATTTTGCAGACAAAAAGGAATTCAAACATGTCCATACCTGGACGACTGCCTCATTCAAGCAGAGAGAAAGGACATTCTTCTAAAGCATCTGGCGTGTGTAAAAAGGTTGCTAATTTCTCTAGGGTACACAGTAAACGAAAAGAAGTCAAAACTAGTGCCCTCACAACGGATAATATTCCTGGGTGCCAGCTTGAATACAGTAGCCCAGATGGCTTATCTCACGCCAGACAAACAAGGACAACTGACTCAATATTTTCAATTACTGGCAAAAAAGTCCCATCTCCCTGCAAGAAAAATTCTGCAGGCCCTGGGATTCATGGCATCCTGCATACTACTAATTCCATATGCCAGACTGCATATGAGGAAATTACAATGGTACCTAAAGAGTGTTTGGACTCAACACTCTCACAGTTTAGAAGCAGTAATACCAATAATTCCCTGCCTACAACAGGAGTTTCGATGGTGGGCACAGGCATGTCACCTCAACAAGGGTCAGCCTTTCACTCTACCCACAGCCAGGCAGACTCTAACAACAGATGCTTCGGATTACGCCTGGGGAGCATACATGGCAGGAAAATGTATTCAGGGCGAGTGGACCACAAACCAAATGCATCTTCACATCAATCAAAAAGAGATGTTGGCTGTTCAAAATGCCCTAACAGCTTTCAAGGACCTTCTGCATCCAGGACAATTATTATTAAAGACAGACAACACCACAGTAATGTGGTACATAAACAAGCAAGGGGACACTCATTCTTATCTCCTATGCAGGCAAGCCATGACCTTGTGGAGCACAGCTCTAACTTATCAAGTTCACCTGCAAGCACAATTCCTGCCAGGAAAGAAAAATACTCTGGCAGGCAGTCTAAGCAGAAATATCATGAACCCTCACAAATGGAAATTGAATCCACAAATCTTCAGCATGGTAACACAAAAATGGGGGTGCCCAGACATAGATCTTTTTGCCTCCCCACTGAATTGCTAACTACAAAAATTCTGCACAAGGACGTACCACACACAAGCATGGAAAGTGGATGTTCTTTTGTTCAGCTGGAAAACCCTAAAAGTTTATGCCTTCCCACAACTGCCTCTCCTTTCAAAGGTACTCCTAAAAGCCAGACAAGAAAAACCACAGATGATCCTGATTGCTCCAGACTGGCCACGCCAGCACTGGTACCCAATCTTAAAGAACTTAGCTCAAGGCCCACCATGGATTTTGCCTCAAATTTCACACCTTCTGACACAACAAAACAATCATATCCTGCATGGTCAGCTCAAAACCCTAAACCTGGCTGCATGGCAGATTCATTAGTCAAACAGGCAACACCTCTCTCTAAAGCTGTTATGGATGTCATTTTGGAAGCCAGGAGGCCTAGCACCAGGAAATCTTACTCAGAAAAATGGAAGAGATTCTGTGCCTGGAACCAGGCTCAAAGCCTTGACCCTCTTGTCCCATACATTCCTAAGATTTTACAATACTTAACTGAGATGCTGGACAAAGGCCTATCCTTCTCATCAATTAAAATCCACGCCTCTGCCATTTCAGCACATTACAACACGGATCCTCCTTTATTCTCTCATCCCTTGCTAAAGCAGTACCTCAGAGGGGCTAAAAACATAAGACTGCCCCGGAGAGCACCAACGCCAACTTGGGACCTCAATTTTGTTTTGGAAAAACTGACCTTGCCACCTTTTGAGCCAGCCAATACAGCCGATCTAAAATTTTTATAATGGAAAACAGCTCTGCTCCTGACAGTAACTTCAGCATGAAGAGTCTCAGAGCTACAGGCATTAATGGCAGTGGAATCTTTTATAATTTTTCATCAGGACAGGGTTTCTTTAAGGACATACCCTACCTTTTTACCAAAGGTGGTATCCAGTGTGGCATCCATTTGCCAACTTTTTATCCAAACCCCCAGAATAAAGGGGAGAAACCTCTGCACTCTTTGGACATACACAGGCAGCTACGCTTGTACTTGGACAAAACAAAAGCTTTCAGGAAGATGGAGCAACTGTTTGTAGCATATGCTGCAGGATCACAGGGCAAGGCTATCTCAAAGCAGACTATTTCCAAATGGATAGGACACTGCATTCGTTACTGCTACACACAGCATGGAAAATCAGTCCCTAACAACATTTGGCCACATCTACCAGAGCAACAGCCACTTCAACAGCCTTTCTCAGAGGAGTACCAACGAAGGAAATTTTGGAGGCTGCAACTTTGAGTTCAGTGCACACCTTTACCAAGCATTACCACTTACCTCTTTACTCTAAATCCAGGGCAGGATTTGCCACTGCAGTACTGCAGGGCCTCATAACCAATCCTAACTCTTTATAGACTAGCCACCCAGCCTTAGCTTTGGGATTCTACCCAAGTGTAATGACTGCAGCAGTGTAACACGATGAACATAGTACAGTTTTGTACCTACCATAAATGTAGATGTTCGAGTTTTTACACTGTTGCAGTCCAGGTTACCCTCCCTCCATCCCCTCTGTCCTAGCAGGACTTTCCTGTACCTTTCTATCCTATACAACCTTTGGGGTGTATTTGCTTGTAACTGAAGGTATTTTTTTTATTATTTATATATGTTTTATTAGCAGTATGTATTGTCTACCTATTTTGGGGCACCTGACGTCTGGGGCAAGAAAAACTGAAGAAAATGGCATCGGATGCATCTTATATACCCCTGGCGCACTGACGTCAGGGAAGAAGCAACAGCAACCGATGCCAGACCAAGACTTTGGAACTCTGGCCGACTGCAGGACCGCCTGACGGCAGGATAACCCATGTGTAATGACTGCAGCAGTGTGAACAATCGTACATCTACATTTATGGTAGGTACAAAACTGTACTTTTCCTCCCACATCCCAAAGACATGCTGTAGGTGGATTGGACACTCTAAATTGGCCCTAGGCATGAGTGCGTGCGTGCGTGTCTGTGACTTCTGTAGAAGGTTGGGCGCTGGGCTGGCAACTCAACACCGTAAAACTCCACTGCCAAATCATGAGCAGACAGGTGATTCACTGTGGCAACCCCTAACCGGGAAAAGACGAAAGAAGAAGAAGACTGAAATTAGAAAACAAATTTTCAAAAATGTAATGTGCAATGACTTTTATGTGTAATGTTTATGTGGCACAGGAGAGACAGTGCTGTATTGTAAAGAACATGGCGTATATGTTGACAGTCTGTCCATCACCAGCCAATCAGCACAGTAACACCCAAACCTGTGTGATCTTTCTTGGGTTATTACACTACACAAAAACTGAGTTAGAATCCTGGCTTGGGCATTCAGAAGAAGCTTCTGGAAAAGAGTGGGCTTAATCATGATAATTCTTTCACCCCATCAATGCCCAAACTGTCATCAGATTGGCTAAGCTAGTGTGCATCTGCTGTTCTGAGATAAGAAAAAAAATAAATTTGAAAATAACGAAGGTCAGTTTCTTGCCAAGTATGAGCCAGTTAGGAAACTATAAATCAGTGGAGGGAGTATATTTTGGGCAGGAGCCAGATGCTTTTGAGTTTCCTCCTAGTATTCTGGATAAATTAGAAGAGACGAGTTGCAAAACATTGCAAAGCCATTCTTACTTGTGTAGGTCACTCGTATCTTAATATTTTTCAAAGTCCATTGACTGTGTAGACATATCCCTCAAAAAATAACCAAGCAACAATACCATACTTGGCACTTTATTCTTGCACTCCTGATTTGAAATTGCAGTCAAGCAACCAATAAAATAACAACAGTCTGTCATCAGGATGCACAGCCATCCCCTTATTACTTTAAAATGTATTTTAAGTTTTGAAGTTACAGTTTACTGAAAGCAAAATAAACAGATGTTATTTAGGAGTGTTTATATAAACCAAACCAGCACTTTCAAAATCTGGTGAGTATGAAGGCTTCATTGAATGGAGAGTGCCACCAAGAAACGGGCTGAACTTTGTTTACCTCTCTGTATGGATTTACTACCAAAAGGTTCTTGGACTGAGTAGAGTAAGCTGGCTGATATGTTGAGAAAGCAGCTCCTGAGCAATAGGGAAACATGTCAATTTATCCTCTTGAGAATTACCACACTGTGATCAGATTGGTCCAACAACAAAAAATGTTTTTGTTGTTACACAGAATTTGTGCAATGGTAGCTTTGTTTAATGGAGTAGAGCCCCAAACCACAGTGTTAAGGAATATTCTTGCTGTACTTTGCCACGTCGCCAAGTATGTTGAGGTGTCCATTGCCAGAATTCTTATTTTGAAGTTTCAGTGTTACCCACACAATTTTGTGAGAAAAGATGGCAGAATCATTGAATCTGTTTCTTTGTAGTAGTCATTGTCACTGGATGTGCAGCTGCGATATTGGCATCCGCTGCCTTTGGTTTATCTTTTTCCCACTGCAGGATGCACAATCAGCAGTGTGCATGGTTCTTCCCAGCATATAAACTGATTTGACACACTAGATTAGGACAGCACAGATAGCCCTTCTATACCCGACAGCTGTTTTTTTGCTACTTTCAGTCTGAATTTCAGTTGAGGATTGTCATAGAAAAATTGCTACCTTCATTGCAAAAAAGACCCAGACTGAAAAACTTCAGGAATTTCTCAAGTCACTTCAGATGCTAGCTGTTGAGAGTGCCCAGCACTGGGATAGAGAGAGGTTTCCCTTTATGTTTACAGGCCTCTCTCTTGAAGCAATGGAAAAAGTGAAAAAATATGCCAGGATTTCTATTGGAGGATTGCTGCCTTGTAAAAAAAAACTTCCTCCACTGTCCACCAAACGTTGTTACAGTGAGTTGACTTCATAATGTAGGCATTCACTGAAACAGTAGTCAACCTGTCGACATGCGTTCGTTATTGGGGCCCTGTGTTGGAATAAGCCCAGGAGTTATGTTTCTGCATCTCCTTAATTATTATAAGAACAGGAGACTTTTCATCCTGTCTTGGATCCTAGCAACTGTATCAGGCACACTTTTTATACGAACAGGAGACTTTTCATCCTCTCTTGGATCTTAGAAATTGTAATTCGCCGGGGGAGGGGGGGCAAGCCCTTGTGTCTGGAGGGTGCCATGATAGTGTCATTGAATGTAACTTGTGTCACATTATTGCCTGGGGTCTATTGATGATGTCCCTTTGGTTTCCTTTTGTCATACTTGACTTTCAGAGATGCCATGTGATTTAATACCTGCTCTCAGAATATTTGTGAAGTTGCTAGTTGCTGTGATGGAGAGCTTGCAAGAGAAATACTCCTGTTTGCTCCATTAGAGAGCTCCTTAACTGTATCCCTGTGTTGAATTTTTGTATGGATTTGGACCCCAAAGGAGAACCCTTGTACTAGCCAAAGCCTTTTCTGAGCCCAAATCAGATTGACATCTTTGATTTAAAGATGCACACTTTTCACTTCCAGCAATTATAACATGCAGGTGGGGCTCAGTAATTCATGAATTTGGTAGCTAGGATGAGTAAAGGGCCCATACTCATACCTTCCCATGCCTTATTTTTGTAGTGTTTGCTATGATGTTCATGGTTCTTTTAAATGTCTGAGGATGCTGGTATTACACTGGATATGAAGTATCAGTGTCTGTAGTGCCTAGCATATGCTTACTGATTTTCTTATATCTAAATCTTATCACTGTCCCTTGAATAATGTAGAATCCCCTGTAGTCTCACTGTAGCTTTCCTCTTCCTGCAGTCAAATCATTTCTCAGTCTCCTACAGGTATTGTTGATGGATACTTCACATGCATGGCTTGAAAATCCATACAGACACCCTCACATATATTAACTAATAACCAGACTCTACAAATTTAATAAAACACAAAGTCTTTATTAAAACCACAGTTAAAAGCTTTCGTTCTCCAATTAGAACTTCATCAAAACTGTTAAATTACATCCAACCCTACTTATTTATATATACTCTCTAGTCAATAAACCAGTCCCTTTTGATCACATGCCCTTAATTAGTTAACCATTTTATAGCATTCCTACATAATTAATCTATACTACTACTCACAATTCATAATTCTTCAATCTTAAAACAGGAACCAAAGAACATATGTTCATCGTGTTACACTGCTGCAGTCATTACACTTGGGTTATCCTGCCGTCAGACGGTCCCTCAGTCGGCCTGAGTTCCAAAATCTTGGTCCAGCGTCAGACGCTGTCGCTTCTTCCCTGACGTCAGTGCGACAGGGGTATATAAGATGCAGCTGATGCCATTTTCTTCAGTCTTTCTTGCCGCAGGGTGCCCGAAGCAAAAGCAGTTCGCAAGTGCCGGTCGGCCGACTCCTGAGATTTTCTTTCCGAATCCAGAACCGAAGTCTTCTAAAAAGCTAAGTAGCTCACTGGGGAAACTTTTTCTTGCCTCAGGCCAATGTCAGTAAAAGTTAATAACTGTATTTCTTGTGGGAAGCAAATACCTCATAAGGATTTCCATTCTTATTGTATCCCATGCCTAGGCCCAGACCACGACGTCACAGGTTGTTGGTTTTGTGCTAGGTTTAACAAGCGCACTATTAAACGTTAGTTTGATTTTGCCCAACATTATTTTGGCAGAAAATTCAATTATACCATGCTGTCAGAACTACCGACGACCGGAATACACAAAAAGCGCAAAGACAAGGACAGGCATCCGAGGCCCAAAACTGACGACGAAGCCTCTTTTAGGCCAGTCGCTGGTTCTCCGGTTTTCAGCGAGGCGCCTTCGCAGCCCCTGACGACCGCTTCTTTAGAACCTCAGGCCGCTCCTGACTCCCACGTGGAAATGGCTAGGCCTTCGGATGCACCAGATTTACAGCCTACCGAGACTAACCCTTCAGAGGGATCCGGAGTAGCTGAGCAAACCCGTAGCTTCAGAGGGTGTTTTCAGACCTACTCAGTTAACCATTAAATCTTCTGCTAAGTCTAAAACTCCTTTAAAAACAAAGAAACAAATTCAACCTCAAAATGGTAGAAGACTTAATCACTCTGATCAGGGGGTCCCATCACCCTCCTGATAAAAGGCCTAGACAGAATGCAGACTATGACTCATCCGACCAGGTATCCATCTCTTCAGATTCATCCTCAGACCTAGGATACTCTTTACCCCCCTATGAGGATTCTGATGCTGAGGAAGCAATTCCTTCAGCCTCTCCACCAGAGGACTACTCCTTTGGGGAAACCTTGCATACCATGAGGGAGCATTTCCATTGGGAGGGCCAGGATTATTCAGAGTCCAAGAAAAGGCTCAGATTTCCTTTTATTACCACAACACAGAACCCTTGCTATTCCACCAGTGTTAGATATTGTGGATGATGTGTATACTGAATCCAGTTTAAATCCTGATTCTGTACCTCCTGCTCCATTTAAGCCAGACAGGTACTACAGAGTCCCTGACTGTCACAAATTTCTTTATAAAAGCCCTGCTGCTGACCCTGAAACTTTTTCTCAGGGCCCCAAAGGGGTAAAGGCCTCCTCAGCAAAGAATCCAGTCCCCTCTGACAGAGATTCCAGAGCATTAGACAGATGGGGGAAGAAAGTATATACATCTGCAACTTAGCAATGAGGGCCTTAAATTGCCAGTTTCACATGCTAAATATCAGCAATATTTGATGTCTCCGTTGAAACAAAAAATGCTTCCAAACTCAGATCCTCCTAATTATAAAGAAATGCAGGATTTATTGCATGCAGCTGTACAAGTGGGAAAACATACTTTGCAATGTGGTTTTGATTCATTAGAGGCCTCCTGTAGAGCAGCAGTTACAGGATCTGTCATTAGTAGACATGCTTGGGTAAAAGAACAGACGTTACCAGATCATGTTAAAGCAAAATTATTGGATGCACCTTTGCAGCAGGATGTTTTATTTGGAGTTAAGGCAAAAGAGGTATTAAAGAAAATGGAGGATAAGGCAAAATCTATGCAAACGGTGAAGGATTTCTTACAGGTTCAGCCTCCTCGATTTAGCAGAAATTGGCCAACAAAGAATTGGTTCTTTGCAGTTACAGATGTCCAAGAGGTAGAGGTCAACCACAAGGACCTTACAGGCCTCGACAATGGGGTGCATCAACCCAGAAAGAAGGGGAAGACAGGCCTCAACCTTACAAAAAACAGCTCAATGACTTCCCACTACAGCTGCCAAACAGTTCTCTCTTGGCATCCCCCTTGGGAGTAAAACTGGCACTTTTCTGTCGCAATTGGCATATGATCACCAAAGACAAATGGGTTTTCAACATTGTATCTCAAAGTTACAGGTTCCACTGTCTCTGCCAAGGCTAAAAGGAATGCCAAATCTGCCACCAAATCGATGGGCAGAGGCTCAAAGACAAATTACAGCACTCATGGACATGAGAGCTATTCAAAAGGTACCAACACAGGAGCAAGGACAAGGATTTTACTCAAGACTCTTTCTGGTTCCCAGAAAGGACAAAACCTGGAGGCCCATTTTGGATCTTTCTTCTCTAAACACTTACCTGGATGTTCCAAAATTCAAAATGTTGACACTGCATCAGCTTCTTCCCATGC
Organism: Protopterus annectens; assembly: GCF_019279795.1. Classification (NCBI taxonomy): domain Eukaryota; kingdom Metazoa; phylum Chordata; order Ceratodontiformes; family Protopteridae; genus Protopterus; species Protopterus annectens. The sequence goes on from NC_056731.1 coordinate 1,695,880,819, forward strand.
TGGGCAAGAAAGCTTGGCTCGTAACTTTGGACCTCAAGGAGGCATACCTGCATGTCCCTATCAGACAAAACTGCAAAAGATACCTTGGATTCATAGCTGGTTCAATGTACTACCAATTCTCTGCACTGCCCTTTGGCTTATCTACTGAGCCCAGGGTCTTCACAAAGTGCCTGGCACCAGTAATTGCATTTTGCAGACAGAAAGGAATTCAAATTTATCCATACCTGGACAACTGCCTGATTCAAGCAGAGAGCAGGGACATTCTTCTAAAGCATCTGGCATTTGTAAAAAAGTTATTAAGTTACCTAGGGTACACAGTAAACGAAAAGAAATCAAAACTAGTGCCCTCACAAGAGATAATATTCCTGGGTGCCAGCTTGAATACAATGGCCCAGATGGCTTATCTCATGCCAGACAAGCAAGGACAACAGTATTTTCAATTGATGGCAACAAAGACCCAACTCCCTGCAAGAAAAATTCTGCAGGCCTTGGGTTACATGGCATCTTGCATACTACTAATTCCATATGCCAGACAACTACAATGGTACCTAAAGAGTGTCTGGTCTCAACGGTGTCAAAGTTTGGAAACAGTAATACCACTAATTCCTTGCCTTCAACAGGAGTGTCGATGGTGGGCTCAAGCATGTCACCTCAACAAGGGACAGCCTTTCACTCAACCCACAGCCAGGCAAACACTGACAACAGATGCATCGGATTACGCCTGGGGAGCACACATGGCAGGAAAATGTATTCAGGGCAAGTGGCCCGCAGAACAAAGACATCTTCACATCAATCAAAAAGAGATGCTAGCTGTACAAAATGCCCTTATAGCTTACAAGGACCTTCTTCATCCAGGACAACTACTTCTAAAGACAGACAACACCACAGTTATGTGGTACATAAACAAGCAAGCAAGGGGGCACTCATTCTTATCCCCTTTGCAGACAAGCCATGACCTTGTGGAACACAGCTCTAACCTATCAAGTTCATCTGCAAGCACAATTCCTGCCAGGAGAGAAAAACACACTGGCAGACGACTTAAGCAGAAACATCATGGATCCGCACGAGTGGAAATTACATCCACAAATATTCAGAATGATAACACAAAAATGGTGGAGCCTGGACATAGATCTGTTTGCATCCCCAATGAACTGTCAGCTACAGAAATTCTGCACAAGGACTTACCACCCACACGCCTCTGCCATCTCTGCTCATTACAACACGGACCCACCTATTTTTTTGTAATCCTTTGCTAAAACAGTACCTCAGAGGGGCTAAAAACATAAGTCTGCCCCATAGAGTACCAACTCCAACTTGGGACCTCAACTTCATCTTGGAAAAATTAACTTTACCTCCTTTTGAGCCAGCTAACTCAGCAGATTTAAAATATGTCTCTTGGAAAACTGCTCTGCTCCTGGCAATAACCTCAGCACGCAGAGTTTCAGAATTACAGGCACTAATGGCAGTGGAACCTTTCATCATTTTCCACCAAGACAGGGTGTCTTTAAGAACAAACCCTACTTTTATGCCAAAGGTGGTATCAAGTGTGGCTCTAAACCAAACTATTCACTTGCCAACTTTTTATCCAAACCCACAGAATAAAGAGGAGAGACATCTGCATTCTTTGGACATACACAGGCAGTTACTCTTCTACTTGGACAAAACCAAAGCTTTCAGGAAAACTGAGCTATTGTTTGTAGCATATGCTGCAGGAGCACAGGGAAAAGCCATTTCAAAACAGACTATTTCAAAATGGATAGGACACTGTATACGTTTCTGCTATACACACCATGGAAAAACTGTACCTAACAGCATTAGGTCTCATTCTACCAGGGCAACAGCCTCTTCAAATGCCTACCTCAGAGGAGTACCTACCAAGGACATTTTGGAAGCAGCAACTTGGAGTTCTGTACATAACTTTACCAAGCATTACCATCTGCCTCTTTACTCTAAATCCAGAGCTGGCTTTGCCACTGCTGTGCTACAGGGCCTTATAGCCACCCCTAATGCCTTATAGAACCAGCCAACCTACCTCAGCTTTGGGATTCTACCCAAGTGTAATGACTGCAGCAGTGTAACACAGTGAACATAGTACAGTTTTATACCTACCATAAATGTAGATTTTGAGTGTATACACTGCTGCAATCCAGGTTACCCTCCCTCCTTCCCCTCTTACTTGCTGGTACATACCTAACTCTTCTACCCTTTACTACCTATGGGGAGTATTTGCTGGTAACTGAAAATTTTTGATTGCTTTTCATATGTATGTTTTATTAGCAATTTACATTGCCTACCTTTTTGGGGGCACCTGACATCTGGGGCAAGAAAAACTGAAGAAAATGGCGTCAGCTGCATCTTGTATACCCCCGTTGCACTGACGTCAGGGAAGAAGTGACAGCAACCGACGCCGGACCAAGACTTTGGAACTCAGGCCAACTGAGGGACCGCCTGACAGCAGGATAACCCAAGTGTATACACTCGAACATCTACATTTATGGTAGGTACAAAACTGTACTTTTTCATTTAAACCTGGTGGGGTTGTGGCATTTAATTTAATTTGTCATTTAAACTCTTTCATGTTCAGGTTTTCCTCTGCTGTGTGTCCCTGGGGATCCAGTCTAAGATGGTCAATAACCCTAAACCCATATTTGTGGGTAGGGTATTCTAAAACGTGTTTAAATAATGCATTGGTGGACTTACCCTTTTTGATAACTGAAAGATGTTCTTAGAATCTATCCCTCAGTCTTCTTGAGGTTTTTCCCACATAATACGCCGGGCATAATAAGCATTGAACTAAGTAAATCACATTTTGTGACACACAATTAAAGTGCCCTTTCACCTTATATCGTACATCACTATACTAAATTTATCCCCTTCAATAATATTCCATGAGTGAGCAGCTAGCAAATTTTGATGAGGCATTGTATAAATGTAAGAAAATCCAACTGGAAAATGCTTATTTAATGAAAAATATAGCAGCAAAATGTATTCCTAGAGGTTTGAGAATGTGGCGATACCCCAACGGAGAGGCAGAGAATCTGGACTTGCTAGCAGACGTACATGACTTATTTAACCAAGCAGGTATTGATATGCGGCTGCTGGTAAAGCACAATAATGTAGAACTTGAACGTTTATCCATTGAGTTGGATTTTATGAATAAAAATATCTGTGATGATCTTTTATTTCCCAACTTTGAGACTAATTATTTGAATCTGTTTACGAAAGTGGATTCCGAATGTAATAAACTTTTAGAGCGTAAAACTAAAATGTTTTTAAGAGATCTTGCTGAGTTTGAGAGGGGAAGGGCTTATCCCAAGCCTCCAGGTTACAGAGATAACTAGAGCTCAATTACCAGTCACGATAATCCGGAACTGCCCATTTCTTCTGATGTTATTAATACAGGGATGGTAAGGGGCAGGAACCCTTTAGAACAAGAAACAGTGAGGACAAAAAGAATCTGGAATAAGGGCCCCCAAACACAAACCACCAACAAGATGTATTTAATGCAGAGAGCCAAACCCAAGCAAATATACAGGAAGAACAGACAAAGGAAGTATGTTTTGTAGTTTTAATGGAAAACAATAATGGGCATATGACGCTAAATATCATTACGAATTCCTTAAATGATTTTAACATTTACAACTACTCCTCTAAACGATTACATAGAGCTCATGCCGATATTTTAGCTAAACGTTTAACCTTTGTAGCAGCTAAGAGAGCCGACATTACGGAAACATTGACTTGAAGCTATTTATTAGAAAATTTAACCTAAGGTTGTGGTTTGATAATCAAATAATGACTAATGGTACTAGTAACTTACATAGGCCAGGTGTGTTCACCGGTCAAGCAAGAGTTGCAGTTTTTTGATAAAATCTGTGAAAGGAAAATTTGAAAAACTTGTAATGAAAAATGTGAAGTAAAGTATGCTAACATGTCAAGTAAAGAATGTAAGTGGTTGGCAGAAATTACAGGGGATGCAAATTTAAGAGTCATGAAACCCGATAAAGGTGGAAGGTTGGTAATGGACCAAGGGGTTTATTCCAATATGATGGATCTTTTATTGTTGGAAGACACTTGTGCAACTGTTTCAAAAAATGAAGTTAACATAGCGTAACATTACTAAGGGAGATTATGATTGTATAGTTAATGATAGACTAATGGTAGCTAGTATTTTTGGAATACCGAAATTGAATAAAAATATCCACCAACCCCCATTTAGACCCATTGTTGATGGAAAACGTTCTTTTTTTTTTAATTGCTAAGTTTTTAGATTTAAAGTTGCAAAGTCACCTTTATTGACTGGGACAAATTTGTAAAGACTCTTGGCATTTTCTGGACTGAACAATGTAAATTTTCGTCCTAGTTCCATCTTAGTTACTACAAATGTGAACAATTTCTATTCAGTCATTCCCCATAACACAGGATTATTGTGGTTTGAACAACTGTTTAAGTGTGGGGGAATGACTTCTAATAGTGTAGAAACCATAGTCACCCTTATGGAAATTGTGTTAAAAACTATTTTTTTATATTTTGAAGGACAGTACTTCAAACAAACCATAGGAGTGGCCATCAGAGCAGTGTGTGTGCCTCTATTTGAACATTTTTTAATTGCCGAATGGGAAAATAATGTTATATTTAATAGCGATTATGCAAACAGTTTGAGTTTATGTACATGCTTTTTGGATGACATATTTATTTTATGGCATGATACATTAGATAGGCTACAAGAGTTTTTGATGTATATCAATAACACAGTGGAATTTTTATCATTTTCTTATTCTTACCATGTGGATACTATTGCCTTTTTGGATGTTTTGATTAGTAAGGATGATGTAAATTGATGTTTGACTTCTAATGTGTTTTGCAAGCCAACATTCTCTAATTGTTATTTACATTATTCTAGCTGGCATCCTCAACATCAAAAGAAATATGTGGTTAAAGGCTAGCTAGTTAGGCTTGCAGGAATGATAACAGATTTTAATCCATTTATTTTTGAATGTGATAAGGTGCTTAAGATGTTTATCACTAGAGGTGATCTAGAAGCCTTTTTAAATGAGATTAAGACACAAGTTGTTGTGAAAAAATCTTTAGGTGTATATAAACCTATTCTTAGTAATAGTAGACAACTGGCAAGGGAAGAATGCTGTTTAAGGAATAGGGATAATCTTGGTAAACTTGCATTTACCACCATCTATACCTTGGATAGCTTGGCTATAATAGAGAATATCAAAAATAATTGGAGAATATTTATGGTGGGCCCCCTTTTTATTGAATAAGATGGGTAAACCCCCCTGTTGTTATCTATAAAAAGGGTAAGTTATTTAAATATGTATTGAAAAATAACCTCCCTTGTTATCTATAAAAAGGATAAATCATTTAAATATCTATTGGAAAATAAAAGAACTAATACTTAGTTTTGGGGAGAGTAGGTACCTTTAAATGTGGTACCTGTCCCCAGTATAGTTATATTATTGAGGAGGATACATTTAGTATAAATGATGTACAATAAGGTGAATGGGCATTTTAATTGTGTCATGAAATTTGATTTACTTAGCTCAATGCTTATGCCCGGCGTATTATGTGGGAAAAACCTCAAGTAAGTTGAGGGATAGAGTCTACGAACATCTCTCAGATATCATTATTTAAATACGTTTTAGAATGCCCTACCCACACATTTGAGTTTAGGGTTATTGATCATATTAGATTGGATCCCCAGGGACACACAGTGGAGGAACACCTGAACTTGAAAGAGTTGAAATGGCAAATTAAATTAAATGCCACAACTCCACCAGGTTTAAATGAAAGCTGTTCTTTGGTTCCTGTCTTAAGATCGAAGCATTATGAATTGTGAGTAGTAGTACAGATTAATTATGTAGGAATGTTTTAAAATGGTTAACTAATTAAGGGCATGTGATCAAAAGGGATTGGTTTATTGATTGATATGTGTATGTAAGTAAGTAGGGTTGGATGTAATTTAACAGTTCTGATGAAGTTCTAATTGGAGAACGAAAGTGATAGACTTTGTGTTTTATTAAATTTAATGGTCTCGAGTGGTTCCAGTTCGATTGTGTTCTATATTTTTACGCTGATATATATATTTATCCCCAAGTGAAACAGCCCACAGCATAAACCAATGGTTGCCACAATCAGTTGTAACCAGTAGTCAGAGATGACTCTTAAGGTCAACAGAGAACAGGCTGGATACCTGGAAGTTGACTGGCAAGAAAGCATAACAGTTTAGGGAGTTACCCAGCACTCTGTCATTTCATGAAGAAGAGGAAATGGTTGGACTTGAAGAATGGCAGCGCATATATGAGGACTACAGAATAGATATGCAGCCAGTCCACATATGGAAATAAGATGCAGTATGAAAGCTGATGGTGGAATGCAGAAGTCCAGGAAGTCATTAAAAGAAAGGAGTGCATGAAAAAGTGGGATATAGAAAAGATGGGCCAGGTTAGGAAGAAATACTGGTTGGCTAACAAAGAGGCTAAGAAATGAGTTACAATAGCAAAGAGCAAGGTATCAGAGGCACTCTACCAGCTTCTCGAAAATGGCTGAGTAGATTATTATTATAGATTAGTAGAAATTCCAGGATATGCTGCTAATTGCTGATTAGTGGAGAGAATAGATGTAGCCAAAGGTCTTTTTAAGCAGTGTCCTTTCTGTACCTTAGCTGATGTTGTAAGAATGCATCTGTCTAGTCCTTTTCTTTGAGATGAACAAGACTGATGAAACTTATCCTCTGTATAGCTCCCCACAAATGACTCCAGTTTAGGGGATAGTGTCAGAATAATAAAGTCTGTGGACTGGCCTGTTGCTCTTTTGCCTTCTTCTAGGAGATATCTTTAGCAGTATCTGGACTAAACGAGGTGAGAAACCTAGGATTGTCCTGTTAGTTGATTCTATATTAAGATACAATGTTTATACAACCTGGAAGTTTCCATATCCTGATTCCTTTGCTCTTGAGAAGGTTGATAACCACTTCTACCTGTACCAGTGTAGTGTAGTCCCACCCTAACAAAACATCATAAGGCTGCCCCCTTTGTGATGTCTTCAGTCAAGCAAAGAGCCCATAGACCACACCACTTTTCCACTGTACTTGCCTGATAAGAAGTCTGAGGCTTAGGACACTGAGGATATGTTCTCCTCAACATGCTGAAATTTAGGTTTCTCAGCAATGTTTCTTCCCTTTTAGGTTCCATTTCCTCTGTGTTGCTTAGGGACTGGAAAAGATACAAGACCTCATACCTGGAAAAGACCTTTACCACAGGGTTTGCAGTGGGATTTCATCTACATGAATTCACTCCTGTTTTGACTGTGCAAATGTTGAGGCTAGGGCGACAGGTTTAGGAATGTGCCTGCATCAGATGCTGTGGTTGAGGCAGTCCCCTTTAAGGGAGAGTTTACACAGATCATTCTGGATGCTTCTTTACGTGGAGAAGTTCTGTTGGATCGAGCCTCCAACGATCTGGCCAATGACATTCAAAAGAGGAAACAGACTTTGACCAAATTGGATAGTCTCTTTGAAGTATCACTAGTCTGTCCATCTTCTGATCTACCAACCCAGTTTTCTAGGAGGAAGAATTCCCAGTATATGATAAAGAAGGCTTGAATGAGTCAGACAGTTTTGCTGATTGTCTGCACTGACCTAAGTCCCCATGAGGGAAGACTTCTTCCTCATCAGATGCAATCCTAACGTCTGTGCTTCGTGTTGTGTGGATGTTAGTTCTCCAGCTTTCTGCCTGCATTCCTCCTATTCTTCTCTGTTCAGTAGGGCAGGTGGAAGATGAAGGTATACGTATTCTGTCTTCCAGAGCTAGGCAGAAACCCATGTGCCTTCCCACTTTTCCTCTGAACCTGTTGCTTATTGTCATGGTTACAATGTTTTTTTTTTTTTTTAAATCAGTCTCCCCATCCCAGTCATTTTGGCATCCCTGCGGTTCATGCCTGCTGCTAGCAAAAGCCACAGAAAAGAAGCGGGTTTTCTCCTACTGAACTGAACCCAAATCCTTATAACCCTCCTGACCTGAAAATACCACATAACCTTCCTCTGTCTGCAAGGACACCTGTACACTAAAGGAATTGTGAAGTCTAGCAAAAGCCAAAGAAAAGAAGCGGGTGTTATACTGAACTGAACCCAAATCCTTCTAACCCTCCCGACCTGAAAATACCACATAACCTCCCTCTGTCTAGCAAAAGCCACAGAAAAGAAGCGGGTGTTCTCCTACCGAACTGAACCCAAATCCTTCTAACCCTCCCAACCTGAAAATACCACATAAACCTCCCTTTGTCTGCAAGGACACCTATACCCTAAAGGAATTGTGAAGTGTAGGTTTCATTACTTGTTAATGCATTATTTTATATTTGTAATCTTTACCACTGGCTAGCACACCATCACTGACAATTCGTACTACCCACGTAATAACTCGTCTTCTCAATTAGACTTATTCACCAGTGGGGCACACGCTTCCCCACTTTAGCTACTAGATGCCAGCAAACCCTAAGACAACCAACCTTATTAATTGACTGGTCCCAAATTTAATAGTCCTATTTCTACCAAACCTCCTCAAGCACTCCCCGTTCCTTCCCTACTCCATACCTTGAGCAAGCCTGCACAAATTACAGTACTGTTTCCAAAGTCACGGTGTAAAAGTATTAACCATAACGTAGGTCCATTTGGCAACATTAGCTGTTAAACGCTGAAAGGAACCGACCTGCCTGGTAGAAAGCGCAAGCTAATCCTGATTGATTGTTTTTTTAGTAAGCACAGGAGGCTCGGTTGGTCCCCACTCCGTTCGCCCTCCCTATGCTCGGGCTCACTCCGCTTCCCTACCATCCCCCCATTCCTACCCACCCCCACATCAGTTACCTTTATACCTATATACCACACCCACACTTCACCACTCCCACCTCCACCACCCCACCCCAACCTAATACATCAACCAACCAATTAGGCCTACGTACATCTTCTGTTAACACTTTTCAACATCCCACCACCCTACCCTCTTCCAATAACACCTCTTACTAACCTAGCTAACTAAAATCATGATTCCACTATCAAAACATGTGTATCTCTTCTGTAATACTGCTAACCTCCATTACCAGTTATCAAACTCAAGTAAATTAATTACAGACTAATCATCCCTAACAAAGTTAAATCCCTCAACACTCCAAACCCCAAGCCTTATATTCACCTAACCCATACCTCTGTCATACCACCCTTATCCACCACCTCAGACACAAAATACACCCATCACACAGACAATCCCACACTACTCTAAAGCACATAAAAATCATCAATAAGCTATTCAAACTTTATTTACACCTGCAAACTGCACTCATACTCCGTGGTGACATACATCCCAACCCTGGCCCATTAAATCCAGACACACTAATCCCCGACCTAAATAATATCCTACTTCACAGACCCACAAACTCACTCCTCATCATAAATCAAAATGTTAGAAGTATCACAAACAAAGTCCATGACCTCCATGCCTTACTCTCCTTTTACCATCCAGATGTTATGATACTGACTGAGACCTGGCTAAAGCCAGAAATCCACGATAATGAAATCACAGCACCAGGCTACAATATAATCCGAAGCGACAGAGTAGGAAAAAGGGGTGGGGGAGTAGCCATATTATACAAAAATCACCTTATCCTAGAAAAACTAGACATCACAACCCCAGACCTTGAAAACATTGAGCTCACCCTCAGTAAATTACAGCTTAACCCAAATAAGCACATCAATATTATAGGATGCTATATCCCTCCAGGCAACAATATTCCCATTACAGAAAAACTCCTAGATTGGATATCTAACTCCCTTCCCCAAGAAAACATTCTATTAGACAACCTTAATAATGATTGACACAACTGCTCCAGTCAAAACCGTTTCTCCCCCATCAACTTACATGGACTAACCCAACTTATAACTTCCCCCACTAGAACAGACAAGAGAACCAAACAGTCTATAGTAGACTGGATACTTTGATCTCATCCTTGCCAAATATCTCACGTTGGGTGCCTGCCAGACACCCTCAGCGACCACCAAGCTACATTTCTACAAAGAAACAAAACTCCCCAACTGACCCAAGTAACTGTGCGTGAAATTAGGAACAAAAAAATACTTTAACCTTTTCAACTTTAATAATGACCTAAAAATGTGTAACTGGACCCCGCCCTAAAAATTTAGACCTTGATGAAGCAGTACTATACTTCAGTACTACCTTCACAAACAATACTTAACCATCATGCCCCTCCCCCCAGAACCACAAGAATCAGAACTAAACATGCCCCTTGGCTAATGTTAGAAACTAAAACATTCCTCAAAAATAGAAACAAAACCTGGACAAACTATCGTAATAGCAGATCCCAAATAGATAAACAAACATACCTTGAACTACGCAACAAAGCCAAACAACTTATCAAAACAGACAAAATCTCCTATTATCAAAATGTACAGAATAAATGCATAAACAACCTAAAACAATTCTGGGCTGCAGTCAACTCTTTATTATAACCAGGTAAGACAACCACCCCCACTCCCAAAGTAGTGAATAACCAAGACAATATCCCCACACAGTTTAACAAATTCTTCACAGAAACTATCCAAACCCTAGCTAACAACCAATTGAGCCACAACAACCCACCCCAACAAAAACACCCTTTCCACCCGAAACAAATATCAATCATCCAACTTCACCTTCAACCCAGTACCAACCAAGATCATACAAAAACTACTCCTAAAACTTAAACCAACCTCCACAGCCACCGATAAATTATCAACAGAATATCTTCAACTAGCCGCTGAATCCATAGTCTATCCTGTCTCCATACTAATAAACAGATCTATCTCTGAGTGCAAAGTACCACTGCTTTGGAAACTATCTCATATAACTCCACTGCACAAAGGGGGTAGCTCTGTTGAACTCAGTAACTATAGCTGTATAGCTATACTATCCCCCCTATCAAAGCTTCTCGACAGAGTTGTCCACATGCAATTGATGAAGTACCTCTTAGAAAGCAAATTGCTATCCACAATGCAACATGGTTTCAGACCCTTCCACAGCACCACCACTGTGCTTACATCATTTACTAACACCGACAATAACCACAGAAGTAACGGACTGCTCATATCTGCTACACTCTTAGATTTATCCAAAGCTTTTGACATGGTCAACCATGAAAAACTGATTCACTCACTGTCCACCCTAAACATTTTTCTTGGTTTAAGAGCTATCTAGATGGTAGGCAGCAAGCTGTAAAATGACAAAACCAACTCTCTCCCTTATTGCCTGTCTTCCTAGGGGTACCCCAAGGCTCCATCCTGGGTCCACTGCTCTTCACCCTATTTACTAATCAACTATCATCCACCATTCCCAAAGCTTCAGTAGTCCAGTATGCAGATGGTACCACCATAATATGCGCAGCCAACACCCTAGACCTCCTCCTCTCCCAAACACAAGAATGCTTTTCCCTAGCCGAAACTTGGTTCACCGATCAGAACCTCATTCTAAACCCAGCTAAAATAAAACTACTGTTTAGCCCCCACAAATCTTTACCCCCTCATATAACTTTACAGTTTCCTCACACAACACCACCACCATCACCCCTACTGATTACGTCAAACTGCTAGGCCTGGAAATTGACAGTCACCTTAAATTTGACATTCACATTTCCCAGACCATAAAAAAAGTTCATAAAACACTGGGTCTACTCGATCGCAACAAGCAATGTCTCTCAAACCACTCCAAAATTGCTACAGCCAGGACACACCTGCCATCCACATTACTTTATGCCTCCCCTGTGCTTACCAATGTCCGAAAAACTGACCTAAACAAACTTGACAGCTGTTGCAATAAGACAGCTAGATTTGCCACAGGATCACCCCCTAGAACCCACCATTGCGAAAGCCTCAAAAAAACTCAACTGGTTACAACTCCCACTAATACTTCGTCAGTCAACTATCACTTGCACACAAATGATTACATCACTCAGACAACACCCCAGCCCTACAACAACTACTTCAACCCTACACTGCTACCAGATCCTTAAGGTCAAGCACCCAACACCTCCTTAAGGTAACCAAATTTAACAACGAGGCAGGTAAATCCATTTACAGCCACTGCATCTCTAAAATTTCGAATCCCTTCCTGCCCATATAATAAGCAACAACTCCTCAACCCAATTCAATAAGCTACTCAAAATATACTTCCTGAATAATAGACTATGCTCTTGTACCACCCCTGGCTAGTAATTCATTACTTTTTGCTATTATCAACTAGATTAATATTGTAACTATAGGATTTTATTGTCCATATGTTTAGATGTAAAGTCTCATCTTTGACAGGAAGACTAACTGTACATCCATATTCTCTAAGGTGTAAGAAATGTGTCTTATGTAGGTTGTCAAATGTGCCTTTTCATTATACTTGCTGTCTTATATGTTAACTATAAAATTGTTATGGAGCTTTTCTCCCCGGGCCTCCACTGAAAATGGATTTATATCCAGCTGGACTCTCCCGGTTAACAAATGTAAAATAAATAAATACTGTCCAGATTCAGAGGAAAATGACAAAGGCTCATCCTTGTTACTCCTTGGAAGCTGAGAATTGTGGTCATTTATGGTTTCAGGTAGCTTGGTGATAAAGAAAGCAATATCAGTACAAGCCAAGAAGTTTCCTCAGTTGGGATGATGCTTGGCTACGCATTTACATCCCAATTTACTTCTTGTGGTCTTTGCTGGATACACAGAAGTGGTTGAAGCTGCCAGGAGGTTTTCCATTTGTTATGCTTACTTAGCTAGCTTCAAGTAACAGAAAAGTTGGGTATTACTTAGTGCATGGCCTAGAAACAGAACTAAAGTTGGTTATTTAAATACACATGGTAAGTGGAAATCAGAAATAACTTAAAAGCAAAAAAAAAAAGAAAGAAAGAAAAACTCAACATACTAATTTCCTTTTAACCTAAACATCTGTCTGAAGGGAACCTTCCAGTCAAAATGTCATTGCTAATTCTTGTTTTACATTTACAGCACATATTTCTAAAGTACTTTTTCTCAGCATTTTGACAGTCCTGACTTAACTGTCTTATTTCTGTAACTTCTGTCTCAGTTATTCCTTTGGCAAGGTCTGTTGTATCTATGCACAACACTGCTTTATGGGACGCTGGAGACTAGCTAGTTAAGCAGCCCCTTAGAAGGATTGTGTATCTTTGGTTGCCTTCAGAAGTCCCCTTGCCCTCCTGGTCTCAGGAAATTTTCAGGGCTGACAGATTTGTTTGTCCCCATTTTTAACAGGCTGGTTTTGTAGCTCAGAAGGTCTTCTGCTGCAAGTTGCTGTTTATGGTGGCTGTCACTTCCGATCACACAGTCACCTGCCTGTGGGGCTTTGTCAGTTTGTTTGTGTCTTTTGGCTTTTCCCGGTTAGTGGTCGCCACAGCGGAACTCCGGTCTGCTAATGATTGGCAGTAGAGTTTTACATACTGGCTTGCCGGGCCTAACGTATAACCTTCAACGAAGGAACGCCCATTCACACATGTCGCTACACAGAAGACGCTCTAACTGAGAATTGAACAGGCAACATCCAACTGTGAGGCGACAACGCTACTGCAGCACCACCACCGCAGTTCCTGTGGGGCTTTGTTAGTATAGAATCATATTTGGTGTTTCACAAGGACCACATGTCCCTTAGGACTAACTGATGTTTCATTTTAAAAGTGGTTCCGAATTGTCGTTTTGCCAAACTATTAAGCTGCCCATTTTCTTTGCAAGAGCAGAATCCTTGGTGCTGTACAATCAGCTAAAATTTTACCTTGAGGGTGCATGTGTTCTGGAGGATGGAGTTTTTTTTCTTTTGATTTGCTCCAGGTAGAGAGCGCTTAGCAATTACTGAGCAGACATTTTCAAGTGGAATTCCAGATGCATTTTCCCACTACTTATTGCTTTTCTCTCAAGCAGCTCTCTGTCTGTTGGAAATTACTACAGTCAAATGCCATTCCATCAAGGTGTGGATGTTTATCCTTACTTCATAAATGTCTCGGCTGTGGACATTTGTGCCACTGCCACTTAGTTGAGTCACACATTCATCAAACTGTATTGCTTGACCATGATTCCGGGAGTTGGATATCTATTGTCACCATAGTAATACAAGAGTTGCCCTTCTGAGCCCTTGCCTTTGAGCCTTTTTTGTCCTAACCTTCTTTGAAGCTTTTATTGATTGGTATGCTTCGCAACTATTTTATACTGCAGAATGTTATGAAGTAACATGTAACAGATAATGTTCTCGGTTGATCTTTGAGAAAGCCATTTGCAGTGGGTGCTTGTTATGCTCCTAGTGGACCAAGTGTTTGGAATGCCTTTCCATCCCTTGACTGGGGTGGATTTCCTTGTGCACTGGGCATGTATAAACTGATTATAGTTTTGCCTGTCATATGTGTGTGTGTGTGTGTGTGTGTGTGTGTGTGTGTGTGTGTGTGTGTGTGTGTGTGTGTGTGTGTGTGTGTGTGTGTGCGATGTATGTATGTGATGTATGTATGTGTATGCGTGCATGTTTACTTCCATGTCTTGCAGGTTGTGCTCTGTCATTGAATTGGGTCAAACTGAGTGCTACAGGAACCCTTGAAGTCTACTTTGTTATGCCATTTCATTTGTTGACAGGAGGTGTAGATGCCTCCAATAGTAGAAATGAGAGAAATACAGAAACATCCTGAAATGCTGATACCCAAAGAGAAAATTCCATGTTACCCACTAATTGAGGCTTCGTCTGAGATTTATGGATATGTTCATGACTCAGACTGACAACTTGATAGCATACCTATCTGGTTGGAAGCAGTCATGTTTTTCTTCTATGGTATTATCAAACTTTTTCTTAAAGAAGTTAAAAAGCCTACAATCAGGAAATCATGGCTAGATAAATTATTCAGATTTTCCTGTGATTATAAAAGATAAAAGAATAGATCTTGTATCCAGTTGAGCTTGTCCAGTTTTTCAGTATGTCTGTACTTCCTGTTATACTGGCTTGGTCTTCTGTTCTGGTAGAGTAAATTGTTAAGACCTATTGGTATGTATGCCTGTGTATCCCACAGCCACTTCATAAAATACTGTAAAACATTTCTTGAAGAGGATCCTTTATTTTAGCTCACCAAGTCTATTAGCCTCTTCTAGGGATTTGTAAATGAGAAGTTGACAGTATTTTCTCTCATATCTGTTCTCTCTTCAGACCTAAAGTTTTTGTCTTGGAAAACAGTTTTCTTGGTAGCAGTCACTTCACCTAGAAGGATTTTTGAGCTACTGTCCTTAATGTGTAAAGAACTGTTTTTTTTTTTTTTTTCAAACGTATGCTATATATACATATGTGTGTGTATGAGTGTGTGTATATATATATATATATATATCTCAGTGGCTCTACTTCATAACATTGAAATTTCATAACGTTGAATTTCATAACATTGAGACCAAAACATCTAAATCCCAAAACATTCAAAACTCAGAATATTGAAAGTGTGCTTCATAACATTGAAAACTACAGTGCATATGTAAACATCCTCTCCACCTACACCACCCCCTAACAAACAAACTTTCTACTACGTTGCCCCCCCCACCCCCCGTAAATTAAATATACCAACTGCTAGATCACACTACAGTGGAAAAAAAGTTAATTTCCTAACCTCACTGCACACTGAGGTTAGGAAATTAACTTTTATTCCACTGTAGTGCAATCGTGGAGTTGATATAGTTAGTTTACCGGGGGGGGGCAGGTGCATGGGGGGCTTGTCCACCTGCAGAAACATAGTAGAAAGTGTGTTTCTTAGTTAGGTGGTGGTGTAGGTGGAGGAGATCTTATTTACTTGTGCAGTGTAGATGTCCTTCATGGATGCATCTGCAGTCATAACAACTGGGTTGTCCTGTCGTCAGGCAGCCCTTCAGTCGGCCGGATTCCAAAGTCCGGGTCCGGCTTCGGCTGATGTCGCACTTCACCCGACGTCATCTCTGTTGGTCTTCGGGTATAAAGGCATCAGCCGACGCCATTTTCCTCAGTCTTTCTTGCCGCGTGGCACCCGAAGCAGAAGCTGTTCGCAAGTGCCGGTCGGTCGGATCCAGAGATTACTTCTACCGAATACTACTTCGAAGACTTCTAAAGCTAAGTACCCCGTTGGGGACTCTTTCTTGCCTCAGCCGATGTCAGAAAAAGTTAATAATTGTTTAACCTGTGGGAAACAAATACCTCATAAAGATTTCCACTCTTATTGTCTGCCTTGTTTAGGCCCAGCCCACGACGTAGCAGCCTGTTCCGCCTGTGCTTCCTTCAACCGACGAACGCTTAGGCGTCGGTCGGAGTTTGCAGAACAGTTTTTCGGTTCTGATTTTGCGTATATTATGCCGTCGGATCCTCCGACTACCCAATCTGCCAAAAAACGCAAAGATAAAGACCGACATTCGCGGTCCGCGGTTTCGGCCGAAACCATGGTTAAGCAAACCGCGAGTGTCTCGGTTTCGGCCGAAACCGAGAAAACTGATCAAAGTACAGCTGAATCTATCTCTACAACTGAGGCCCCTGCTACCATTCTGGAATCGGCCTCAGAAACTTTACCCACTACGGTGGTTACCACTGACTCATCAGACACCATCCCCTTGGATGTCTCTACCCCAGCACGTGGTGCTGCTAGGCCTCCAGCAGCCATGTCCATTAAGGCCTTCGCCAGGGCTAAAGCAGCCAAGACTACTAAAACAGTGCCTCTTAAACCCCCCACAACCAGGCCCTCTTCTAGTTCTCAAATGCTTACTTTGGCAGAAGATTTAATTTCATTAATTAGAGGATCTCAATCTCACCCAGACAGGGCCTCTCAGCCCCCTGAGAAGAGACCTAGGGCAGAGCCCCCTGAGCCAGTTTCCTCTGATGATTCTGCTGATGAATCAGACATAACTGACCAGCCAGAGGCTCCTTTCTCCAATTTTGAAGATTCTGATGCTGAAGAATCCATTCCAGCTGCTTCCCCACCAGAAGAATTCTCCTTTGGGGAAACCTTACATGCCATGCGAGAGCAATTCCAATGGCAGCAACAGGATTTTTCAGACTCCAGAAAAAGACTTAGGACTTTTCTGCACCTTCCACAGCACAGGCCCTTAGCTATACCTCCTGTTCTCTCTGTGGTGGATGATGCTTTCAATGATGTCTGCTCCGCTCCAGATTCTTTACCCGCAGCCCCTGCCAAACCAGACAGATTTTACAGGGTGCCAGATACTCATCACCACCTTTACAAGGCCCCACTTGCAGACCCCGAAACTATATCTCAGGGTCCCAAGGCAGTAGCCACGACCATAGCTAAAAACCCTATTCCTTCTGAAAGGGAAGCAAGGTCATTAGACAGATGGGGTAAAAAGGTTTACACTTCAGCTACTCTCTCAGCTAGAGCTTTAAACTGTCAGTTTCACTTGATACAATACCAAGAGTTTATGCTTGATCAGTTAACTAAAAAGCTAACCACTGATGAATCTCTTGATAAGAAATATGTATTAGAAATGGTAAATAACATACAACAGGTTAGCAACCATTCCTTAAAATGTGGCTTTGATGCACTGGAGGCTTCATTTAGATCAGCCATGACTGGCACAGTGATAAGAAGGCATGCATGGCTAAAGGAACAAGCTTTACCGGATCATGTTAAAGCTAAGTTGCTAGATGCTCCTATGGATAAGACAAGTTTGTTTGGTACACCTGCCCAGCAGGTTATGAAGAAAATGGAAGAAAAGGCAAAATCTGTTCAAACGGTTAAAGATTTCTTGCAGGTTCAACCCCCAAGGTTTAGCAGGAACTGGCCTGCCAAAAATTGGTCCTTTCCTGACTCCACAAGATCTCAAAGGGGCAGGAATAGACGCTCCAGAGGCAGAAACCAAACCAGAGGAGGTGCCTACAGAGGACGACAGTGGCAAGGTAACAACAGAGGCACAGACACAACCACTGCCACTACATCAACACAACCACAGTGACTTAACCCTAAGTCCGCCTACCAGGGAACAAATAGCAGCTCCTCTAGGCGGAAAGTTAACCTTATTTTCAAAGAACTGGCACTACATAACAAAAGACAAGTGGATTTTACAAACCATAGATCAAGGTTACCGGTTCCACTTCCACACTTTACCAGTCAAAAGAGGAATGCCAAATCTACCTCCAAATCAAAAACAGAGGCTCTACAACAGATAATGGAGTTAGCAAACATGAGAGCTGTGGAAAGAGTGCCAACAGCAGAGCAAGGAAAGGGTTCTACTCCAGACTATTCCTAGTTCCAAGAAAGGAAAAAAGTTGGAGACCAATTCTCGACCTGTCCACCTTAAATACATACATCATTGTCCCAAAATTCAAAATGCTGACCCTACAGCAACTTCTTCCCATGCTGGGCAAGGAGTGTTGGCTGGTAACTCTAGATCTCAAGGAGGCATACCTGCACGTCCCCATTCGACCAATCTGCAGAAGATACCTCAGATTTCTTGCAGGATCAGAGCACTATCAATTCTCAGCATTGCCCTTTGGCTTATCTACTGCCCAGAGTATTCACAAAATGCCTGGCATCAGTAATCGCCCATTGCAGACTACAGGAATTCAAATTTACCCATACCTGGACGACTGCCTGCTACAAGGGGACAACAAAAGCAAGCTGACAACAGATTTACAAAGGGTCATTTACTTGCTACAAGCACTGGGATACACAGTCAATTTACAAAAGTCAAGGCTGATACCATCCCAAACAAGGACATTCTTGGGCTGAATTGGACACAGTAAAACAAATGGCATTCCTAACTACAGAAAAACAAAAGAACTCCTCTTTACTTCTTGGCACTATCAAAACTGAACAAGTTAACAGCAAGAAAAGTACTGCAGGCCTTGGGCTTCATGGCATCATGCATAATCTTGGTCCCATTTGCCAGACTACATATGAGAAAACTACAGTGGTACCTAAAGAATTTATGGTCCCAACACAGACACAGCCTAGAAACAGAAATCCCACTAATTCCATGCTTAAAACAGGAGTTCCTATGGTGGGCTCAGGCATGCCAGTCAAACCCAGGCCTACCCTTTCGCAGATGTCAAGCAAGCCAGACCATCACAACAGACGCTTCAGACCTAGGATGGGGGGGCCCACATGCAGGACAAATGCGTGCAAGGATTGTGGACACAGGATCAACTTCACCTGCACATCAACCTAAAAGAAATGCTGGCAGTAAAACTGGCAATCCAAAAATTCAGACCATTTCTCAAAGAGGGCCAGTTGATGATAAGGACAGACAACACCACAGTCATGTGGTACATCAACAAACAGGGAGGCACTCATTCATACCCCCTATGCAGAATGACTTTGGAGCTGTGGACCCTGGCACTCAGCTACAACATCCAGTTACAGGCAATATTTGTACCGGGAAAAGAAAATACTCTAGCAGACATATTAAGCAGAACCACATTGGATGCCCACGAATGGAAGCTGCATCCGGACATCTTCAAGACCATCTCAAAGAAATGGGGAATGCCTCAGATAGATCTATTCGCATCACCTCTCAATCACCAGCTCAAAAATTCTGCACAAGGACATTCCACCCACTAGCATGGAAAGTGGATTCGCTCTCCTTCAGCTGGAAAGGCCTAACAGCATATGCATTCCCACCTCTTCCCTTGATACACAAAGTACTACTAAAAATCAAGGAAGAACGTCCAAGGATAATCCTGATAGCTCCAAACTGGCCAAGACAACACTGGTATCCACTGCTGAGGAGCATGTCTCGAACAATATGTGGCCAATACCCTGATGCCTTTGATGTTAACTCAGAACAACTACAGCATCATACATCCAAACCTAAAACGTTGCAACTGACTGCATGGAACATCACATAGCAGCAGCTAATCCAGAACTTTCCCAAAGAGTTAAAGACATTATTCTTGAAGCACGCAGACCTTCAACAAGAAGGAACTATGCTGGAAAATGGAAAAGGTTTGTCATTTGGAGTACTGAAAGAGGAAAAGATGTGTCAAACATAGATATGCCTAACATTCTGGAGTATCTGGCGAACTTCTTCATTCAGGCCTGTCCTACTCCTCCATCAAGATACATGCATCAGCTATTTCAGCAGAATACAGCTTTGATCCACCTGTTTTTCGCACCCTTTGCTCAGGCAGTTCCTCAGAGGAATCAAGAATGTAAAACCTCCAAGGAAACCACCATTACCAGCTTGGGACTTAAACTTTGTGCTAGAAAAGTTGACACTATCACCCTTTGAACCAGCAGCAACAGCAGACCTACAACACCTGTCATGGAAAACTGCTTTCCTACTGGCAATTACTTCAGCAAGGAGGGTTTCAGAACTACAGGCCTTAATGGCAGTGCAACCCTTCCTAATCTTCCACCAAGATAGAGTGTCCATGAGGACTAATCCTACATTTATGCCTAAGGTGGTATCCAGAGTGTCTTTAAACCAGGCAATCCACCTACCTACCTTCTTTCCCAACCCACAAAACAGAGGGAAAGAATACTGCATACCTTGGATGTACATAGACAGCTACGCTACTACTTGGACAGAACAAAAAGTAGCAGAAAGACTGACCAACTTTTTGTAGCCTATGCAACAGGAAGGGAAGGAAAAGCTATTTCCAAACAGACAATCTCCAAATGGATAGGAAATTGCATACGATTCTGTTACTCCTTCCATGGAAAACCAATTCCACAGAATATAAGACCTCATTCTACAAGGGCAACAGCCACTACCACAGCCTTCTTACGAGGAGTGGCAACCAAAGACATTATTGAGGCGGCTACTTGGACCTCCGTGCATACATTTGCCAAGCATTATAATTTGCCTCTATATTCCAGATCCCGAGCAGGGTTTGCCACTGCTGTACTGCAAGGGATCCTAAACACACCATAATCTACTTTTATCCTCCTCCCCTAGTTGGCTATGGTATTCTACCCAGTTGTTATGACTGCAGATTCATCCATGAAGGACATAGTACAGTTTTGTACCTACCATAAATGTAGATGTCCGAACTGGATAGCATCTGCAGTCAGGATTACCCTCCCTCCTTCCCCTCTGTGGTACTCCTAGGGTGTTTACCCTCCTAATAGCTAGCTGATGGGGGGGAGTCTTTCATGGTGTATTTGTTTGTATATATGTACATACATGCTTATTTGTGTGTTTACCTCTATCTTTTTGGAAACATTGGCATTTATCCAAATTTTAGCCTTCAAGAGGGCTACTGGCATCTGGGGCAAGAAACACTGAGGAAAATGGCGTCGGCTGATGCCTTTATACCCGAAGACCAACAGAGATGACGTCGGGTGAAGTGCGACATCAGCCGAAGCCGGACCCGGACTTTGGAATCCGGCCGACTGAAGGGCTGCCTGACGACAGGACAACCCAGTTGTTATGACTGCAGATGCTATCCAGTTCGGACATCTACATTTATGGTAGGTACAAAACTGTACTTTTTCAATGTTATAAGTTTTCAATGTTTTGGGTTTTCAGTGTTTTGAATTTTCAGTGTTATGGTCTCAATTTCATAACACTGAATTTCATAACATTGAGACCAAAACACTGAAAACACAAAACATTGAAAACTCAGAACATTGAAAGTGTGATTCATAACATTGAAAACTACAATGCATACATACATAACATCCTCTCCACCTACAAAGCCACCTAACTTACAAACACACTTTCTATTACATTGACCCCCCACATCCCCCGTAAATTAAATATACCAACTGCAAGAATGCACTACAGTGAAAAAAAGTTAATTTCCTAACCTCGCTGTACACTGAGGTTAGGAAATTAACTTTTTTACACTGTAGTGCATTCTTGCAATTGATATATTTAATTTACGGGGGGGGGGGGGCGAGGGGGCCTTGTTCCCATGCAGAAACTTAGTAGAAAGTGTATTTGTTAGTTAAGTGGTGGTGGTGTAGATGGAGGGGATCTTATTTACTTGTGCAATGTAGCTTTCAGTGTTATGAAGCACACTTTAATTGTTCTCAGTTTTCAATGTTTTGGGTTTTCAGTGTTTTGAATCAGTATATGTGTGTGCGTATATGGGGAAACGTGCGCGCACACGTGTGTGTGTGTGTGTGTGTGTGTGTATATATATATATGTGTATATTTATATATATATATATATATATATATATATATATATATATATATATATATAGCTGTATGTGTGTGTGTGTATATATATATATATATATATATATATATATATATATATATATATTTATTTATATTTATATATATATATATATATATATATATATATATATATTTAAATATATATTTAAAATATATAAAAATTTGAAAAAAAAAAAAAAAAAGATGAGAAACAGAAGCTTTACCCCTGGTCTGCCTGCTATGCTACTAATGGATAGAGGCAGCTTCTAAAATCTCATGTTTGGGTCCCCTCAAATTATCTATGGAATGAACCCAGTTGTTCTCATTAGGGGTAATACGTAGTTATCAACCATGCAATGGGTAAGACCAATGTATAACTAAATGAAATAGATGATCGGTGACGTAATGGTGTAGCAATTACAGTTGTCACCTCACAGCAAGAGGTTCTCCGATTTATTTCTTGCCCGGGGTGCCTTCTGTGCAGAGTCTGCATCTCCTTCCTGAGTTTGAGTGGGTTTCCTCTGGGTGCTCCGGTTTCCTCCCACATTCCAAAGACATGCATCTAGAGCATTTCTCAACGGGCCTCTGCTGAAAATGGACTCTGTCCTAGTCGGACTTTCCTGCTAAACAAATATTTATAAATAAATCAATAAATTTCAAATACAAAAATGGAAGCTGGCTAGGTTTAATCTGGCCCGAGAGGGTAGCTAGCCTAACATTTACCTATGAACACACACGCACACACACACACACACACACACACACACACACACACACACACACACACGCGCACACACACACACACACACACACACACACACACACACACACACACACACACACACACACACACACCCTTTGAACAATCCATTTACAGCAAAGACCACAGAAATGACCAAATGGATTCTACATAAACTATGAACCACACCAAGGAATCCCAAAAAACAGGATAAATGCTCAAATCCCTACAAAGGAGAAGTGCTGAAGAACGGTATTTAAAACCACTTTTTAATATCACAAGCCAAGACGTTAAGTACACTACACCGTAAATACTTGAACTTTCATCCTTATATTACTCAGGACTTCATCAGAGCAAAGAATAGTTCTAACTGCTTTACCAATTTATATATAATAAAAAAAAATAAAATCACATGGATTTCCCCACAAATTAAGCCAACAATCACTCAATTTACAAATTAATAAGTTAATCAAATCCTATAGACAGGCAAAAAAACAATATTAGACTACCCTAAAATGTGACAGAAATATATGTGTGTGTGTGTGTGTGTGTGTGTGTGTGTGTGTGTGTGTGTGTGTCTAAATATTGGGTCTATGTCAGCAATTCGAAAATGTAATAGTACGAATCACTAAATGTCTAACTGAAATGATCGACCTATTACATTTTCGAATGCCGATAAAAAAAATAACCCACCCCTCCAAAAAAACTAAAGGGTGTAGGCACCCCACCCTACTTAAATATACCAACTCCGAGACCGCACTACATTGAGGTAAATGGAAATCTCCCTTTACAGAGATTTCCGTTTACCCATTCGATGTTCTGCCCTTTCGGCATTCTTGATGCAACATATCAAATTCGATATTGTCAGCATTCAAGATGCTGATAGAGACCCTAAATATTAATATGTTCACATATTTGATGTGAGCTCAAATAGGTAAAGTAAAAAATATGATGTATTTGCTGTAAGTTGTATTTATTATAATTTTTTTTCCAGGAATAAGTTCTGATTGAAATACAACTTTTTATTAAAAAAACAAAACTTTAATAAAAATATATATCTTCATAGGTTGGTACTAGACTATCAGCCCTAGGGCCTATACAAGCCTAGCCATAACAATTCCCTGGATATTTCTTCCCACAATATTTACTTCCCTGGACCCCTGTCTAGCAGGGTGACTGACCTGATCCTCGGGGTGAATTTCCTATCTCCCATCCAATCATCAAGGTTCCTTTTGAAGAGGGCCAAGGAGGCGGTCTGCTTGACATGTATGGGCAGTCTATTCCAGAGTATGGGGTGTCTCTGGGTCAGGAACTTATCCCTCCAGCATGTTTTGTTCATTGTGATGGCAAGGTTTAGATCCCTGGAGTGCGTAGCTCTGAGGGATTGGGATTTCTGTAAGTGGAGCATGTCCAACAGCTCAGGGTTTGACATGGCCTTGTATGTTAAGCAGAGATCAACTCTGAATAGACGATATGCCACAGAGTATAGCTGGAGTTTTTTTAGACAGTCAGCATATGGCATCTGCTTTAGGCCTGTGATTTTTTTTAGTGAGGTATTTCTGCGGCCTTTCCAGCTGTTGCAGATGTCTTGTGAGGTACATACCAAATGGTGCGTTATACTCTATAATGAGTCTAATGAGGGATGAGTACAGTGGGACAATGACCTCCTCTTTCCTGGATGAAAAGCCCTTAGTGATGACGTGTGCCACATAGAAGGATTTCCTGACTGTTGTTGCGATGTGGTTATCGATGGTCAGACCACTGTCCACCTGTGTCCCTAAGTTTCTCATCACACTTTCATTGTTTAGTGTACTGCCACCTATGTGGTAATTCATGGGTACATGTTTTTTCCCAAAGGGTATAACTATACATTTCTTGGCATTAAGCTTGAGCCCATGGCTCTGGCACCAAGCATCTGTTTTCTGTAAGGCCCTTTTGTAGAATATCCACATCATTTGGGGATTCAGTAATGGCTCCCAGTTTGCAGTCCTCTGCGAACTTTGTTAGCCAGAGTCCCTTAGTGTTGGCCTGTACTTCAGAGAAGTAGATGCTAAACAAGAGCAGTCTCAGGACTGAACCCTGAGTTACTCCACTTGTCTGGAGCTGGATTTGGAGTCGGCTACTTTTACAGTCTGGGTTCCGTCAATAAGCCAGTTGGCAACCCATCGAGTGACGTAGGAATTTATGCCCAGCTTAGTAAGTTTATCTATGATTTCATAGTGGGGGATGGTGTTGAAGGCCTTGATGAGGTCCAGATAGGCTGTGTTGGACCGCCTTACCCTCATCCACAGCTCTGGAGACCGATCAGATTCAGGAGACAAGATCGGCCCTTCACAAACCCAAACTGGGTGGGGTCCAGTGTTTGAAGGTTGCCAATGTCTTTGCTTATAAGTTCCATGATAATGCGTTCCATGCCCTTGCAGATCAGGCATGACAGACTGATGGGACGATAGTTCCCTTGTGGAATGGGATAACTGTAGCTGTGCGCCACTCAGTGGGCATGAAACCTGAGGTGAGGCTATGATTAAACATGACACTTAGGTGAGGTGCCAGTTCATTTTGTAGTTCATGTAGTACACAGCCCGGGATGTCATCTGGTCCCATGGATGCTGTATTCTTAGCTTTGGAGAGTGCAGTTTCTACCTGTGTGGTCAGGATTACCGGAATTTGGCAATCTTTTGGTATTGAAATAGGCCCTTTATGGGATGAGAGCGGGGAGAAGTTGGCACTAAATCAATCTGCCAGGATAGTGGCAATATCCTTGGGATCAGTATATTTAATGCCATTCTGTTGCAGCTCAGAGCAGATCTGGGCATTGCCGTTTAGATTCTTGACATAACTATAGAATGCCTTATGGCTGTCTTTGGCAATTTTATTTTCGTAACTAGCTTTTGAAGATTTTATGAGGGATCTCAGCTTCTTACTGAGGCTGGTAAGGAAGTTTTTTGCATCCTGGGGTTTTTCTCTTTTCTGCAACAGTTTTTTCCTTCTGTTGTATAGTTTGTTTATGGCAGGGTGCCACCAGATTGGCTTCCTTTTTTTGGAGCAGAGCATCTTGATTCTATTTGGGATGGCACGATTCATGCACGAGTGCATGTGCTCGTACAGTAACTTAGTGTAGGATTCAGCAGTCGAGCTTTCAGATCCTGTCTGCATGGGTGTGATGAAGTTTGTCACTTCTGACTTGAGTAGCATGAAGTTGGCTTTGGAGAAGTTTTTAACAGATGTTTCCTTACTGTGAGGTGGGGATGGGATGGGATGTGGATGTCAGGGGTGATTTGCTTATGGTCAGACCTGACCAATGAGGGTTGACCACTGGTATGGAGCATCTGTCTCCCATGTTGGTAATGACCAGGTGTAGGATATTGGAGCCCCTGGTGGGACAATGGATTAGTTGATCCAGGACGTTGGAATTTATGAATTCAAGAACCGTTGGGAAAAGGTGTTGGTACCCGAGTAGTTTTCCCAGTTAATGGCAGGGTAGTTGAAGTTGCGCATTATTAGAATGTTTAGTTGTATCTTAATATTTTCAAGTATTTTTAGAAAGGTGTAGTGAGAATCTTGGGGCATGGTGGGGGATCTGTAGCAAGCTACAATTTGGATTTAGTGTTAAGTGCACCTGGACAATTTCAGATGTATTATGTTGGGCAACTAGCCTGGACGTGTGAATATCCTTGGTGAATATAGACACTCCTCCACTTTTAGTGTTTCGGACTTGGTTTGGTGGCCGAAAAGTGTGGCAAGAGTTGTAGCCTAGTATTGCATGGGTGCTTTCCGGAGCCTTAAACCAGGTCTCAGTTACTGCACAGATTTCGATGTTCTCCATTTTTAGGAGTGCCTCGAGAGAGTGCATTTTGATGTTTAGACTTCTAGCATTGGGTAGCATTACCTTCAGATTTTGCATGCTTGTATCTGTTATGGTGGTGGTTTTCCCCTTTGAACCTTGCCTAAAAAAGGCACTATAGGGGTGATAAGAGCTTTAGCCAGTAACCTGAATCCCAGGGGTGACAGGTGCAGACCATTGCTGGCAAAGCATCGTGGTTTGTTGATCATGTCTTCCCAGGCAGACAGATACTGGATCCCCTTTGAATGACACCAGAAGCTTAGCCAATTGTTGAAGTCAATCATTTTGTCCTTATACTGTGGTATCATTCTGGGCGAAGGCAGGATGCTACTCGGGGCTACTGTCATACCTGCTTAGGCCACATGATCCGAGAGCTCCTCCATGTCTCTGTGTGTTTTTATCTTGATTAAAAATGTGTATATGTTTATTTATAAAAAAAAAGTACCATATACTATGATTTAGCAGCTCTTAATTTCAACAGTGAGGTGATGGAGATCATATCATTAATACCTGGTGCAGTAGTGGTGTCCAACCTAAGTTGCCAGTACAATTCTTTGTACTAAACTTTATTCTTCCAGGCCCCACCTGTCTTATCCTGTGGGATGATTTCAATTATACCAAAGGAAAAACCTTTGAAATTGTTACAACTGAATGAGTGTCTCTAAAGAGCATTATTGAGATCACCTTTGTGGATGCCATAATGGAGTCTGCCGGACGTGAATCACACAGGATGATATAAATCAATCCGTTATTGTTGCAATTCCCATATTTTGAGGTTTTCTTTTGTTTATTTCTATTTTCTAAATGGACTTCAGTATACTTGATACATTTGTATTGTCCACATTTTCTAGTCCCTGTTTTCCTTGTGGTTTGAACTGAGAAATCTCCTTGTTTACTCAGTCTCTCTATAATATCCTTTACATTTGTCAGTAGTTTTGTATACAAAGTTTGGGGCGGCCCCTATTACTCCATGTATATGGTCATTAGCCCTGAAAATAGTCCAGTTTTTTCCACTATCTCTCTGACCTTGTCCATTCAAAACAATAAGGTAAAATGAGAGCTCTGTCAAATTCCCTACATTTGAGTACCTCTGTTGTTCATTCCACCAACGTTTTTGGAAATAATCTTGGACTGTTGTTGTCCTATTAGGGCTTTTTATTTGATACCTCACCCTTCTATGACATCTCTCTTAATTTTGTTTAGTAAAGTTTGACGATACTTCCTCTCCAAAAACATCAGTTCTAGTTTATTAATTTCCTCCACAAACATGTCTTTATTGGATGTCATCCTGGCAGTTCTGATGAATTTACCTTTTACTAGTTTTTTTTTTATAATGAAAAGGAAGATAACTTTTGAAATGTAAATAGCCATTTGAAAAGGTGGGTTTTCTATAAATTACATATTTAAACCCTCCATTTATCTTAAAAATTGTAGTATCTAAATAATTAACCTGATCTTTCTCCTATGTATGAGTAAACTTTAAAAACCCATTGGTGTTCTTGATATGTCTGATGATGTCAGGTAGTGCTAGCTATGCCAGAGAGAGTAGGGCAGTGCATGTGTACATACGCCAGCATAACTAGCTGGAGTTTTGTAAAGAATTATATGTCATTTGAGTATCACACTGATTTGTACAGATGCTTGTATTACAACTGTCTTTGTAAAGTCGCTTGCATTAAAATGTATCAACAGTAGGTCTTTCTGGACAGAAAAGAAATATACATTTATATCAGACTGTATTATTGTAACTCAGGAAATGTATATTTTAACGTAGGATACTGGAAGTGAAGGGGTTACGCTGAGAATAGCTAACCTTAAGAAAAATAGCTTGAAATTAAATGACTTGGTTTAGGCCATAAAGATTTTATCTCTCAGGTCTGAATGAAGCCAGAGACACAATGTGTGGGCTGGTATCCTACTTTTATTGTCCTTAGTGGCAAACTAATTGCTACCCTGTGATGCCAGAGAATGGCTTGTTTAGTCTCTGCAGGAAGGGTGGAAGTATTGGACTTGTTTTATAGTCTCCAAATGCTGGAGTAAACCTTAACAAAGCTCTGTGTGAGAATTGTGACACATCTGTGCCAGATCCTGGCTCAAGTTTCTAGTGAAGGGGTAGTGTGTGAGCCACAGTCAGGTGATCAGATGTGATGTCATTTTGTAGCCAACACTGAAATTGTATTATAGATACTAGTGAGAGATGTGACAGATGACACTCAGCACTCTAAGACCACTCAGCCACTTCATCTTGCTTTGCTTTAGTAAGTAATTTAACTAGGGAACAGTAATTCTTGGAAAATACAGTGAGCTTAGCTAATAGTATTGTTTTTCCTGTAACTGTGCAAGTCTTTCCATCTGTGCTGTTTTTTATATTTCCTGTAAATTGAAACACTGGTGTTTATTGTAAATAGATATTCAGTATTTTCGTGTTTTCTGTGTTATTACTTATTATTAAATGTACTTATACCTTTCATTCTGGCTGGTCTTTTAGAAAATATTTTAACCTTTGAGAGTAATTACATTTATTTGGTGGCACTGTGGCTTCTTGCTCCTGAAAGTCTTGCTGATTGGTTAACACTACCATATGTATAAGTATTAATTTTACTGAGAGTAATTGGGTACGAGCTTTAAAGTAGTTGGCTATCTACTTTATAGTCTGGAGGTGACATTGCAGGTAAATCTGTGCCAGTCTTTCCCAGGTGTGTGTGTGAAAATCAAATGTCAGTGTGTGTGTGTGTGTGTGTGTGTGTGTGTGTGTGTGTGTGTGTGTGTGTCAGCTACTGGGAACAGGAACACAGAGCACTGATTTCTGCAGAGAGAAAGGTGAAGTCTTATTTGGGTCCTGGAAAGGAAGTTCTGCCCCAGGGCTGGAGTTTGCTTCCCTGTGTGCTCTTAAGGGAAATTGTGCTTGGTACAGAGAGCTACATCTGAAAATACTGTATGTATCTATTTTTGTTCTAAGTGAACATTCCACGCCAGTATCAGTGGTGAGGACTGAGGCTCCTTGATTACTACTACCCCAGAGGAAGGACATTATAATATGGTTAATGAATTTCTCCAGGTCTTATGGGCCTATTCCACAAAATAAATATGCCTTCTAAAAACCTCAAATGCAGTTTGCAAAAGGAATATAATTCTAATGTAAAAACATGCTTCACTTCCTAAGACCACATGACTAAGTTTGTTTAACAAGGGGCACAGGAGGCACCCATTGTATCCTCTTGAAGTTGTTTATAGGTTTCACCTTAAAAAAAAAAACAAAATTGTTTGACAAAATTATATCTATCAAATTTACTACCAATGATATCTCATTGTAATTAATAAAGACTTGTAGAAGCGACTCTTTATCTGGTTATCATGACTGCTTGGAGACATTCTGATAAAGAGCAATAAAAACAGAGTACTTCTGTCTTTTAATGGCTTGGAGATGATGTTTTCTGAAAGCATTCAAGTGTTTTCTCATTCTAGGATGGCAGTAAGATAAGATAAAACTAGACAGTACTTAGTAGAAGCACAGGCTGTAACATGCATCTCAGCCTGGATAACCTTCCTTTTAGATTAACACAAGTTTGTGGGTGTGGCTGTCAGTTTGGGACAGGTGTTCCTATTAGAAAGTAAAACTTCTGTATTTGAAGATGTACATAATTTTGTGTGTGTCAATGTTAGGTTAATGGGTTTTGGGAGTGTATCTGGGTGTATTTGTTTTTTTTTTTCTTTGTTTGTTTGATGACTTTCAAGAAAACAAAAGGTTTTGTAAAATGTGACACAGGCTAAATGGATATGACAAGAAACAACTGAATAAAAGGTCAACTTGCCAAACATTAGTGTGTGCATGTAACACAAAACCTGGAACTAGATACTTAAAAAAGCTGTGACAAATAAAAGGTGGGAATAATAACTTTTTAACATAATGACCCTTTTAATATTATCTTTACATGGCTTTACTATTATAATGTTGATGTGCAAAATAAGAATGGTACTTAACAACAAATTGTTTTGCCGAAAGTACACATAACCTAATGTAATGTCAAAAATCAGCTGTTAATGCTGAAAATGTCGACAATGACATTTTGCGGCTTTATGTTAGCATTGCCACCTTACAACAAGAGGTTCTCCAGTTTGATCCTTGGTTGGGATGCCTTCTGTTCAGAGGCTGCATGTTCTCTCTGTGGTTGCGTGGGTTTCCTTCAGGTGCTCCGGTTTCCTCCCACATCCCAAAGACATGCTGTAGGTGGATTGGACACTCTAAATTGGCCCTAGGTGTGAGTGTGTGCCGTCAGTAGAAGGTTGGGTGTCGGGCTGGCAACGTAACACCGTAAAACTCCACTGCCAATCATGAGCGGACAGGTGATCCGCTGTGGCGACCCCTAACTGGGAAAAGCCAAAAGAAGAAGAACATTAACAATGCCACCTTTGCCATAACTCCCTCACCCCTACATCTAACATCCCGTTTATGCAGGGGGGCAAGCCCCCCACACCCCCCTAACTAAATATTCCAACTCCGAGATCGGAATACAGTGAGGAAAAGGATGTATTTCCCTAACTGCACTGTACCGTGATCCCTGTACATAATCGAACTTTATATTTGCGAATGCACAGTACATTCACAAATATACCGTTCGATTACATAGCTTGCATGCATATGAACTATTCGAACATCTGTAGTTCGAATAGCTCATAGGCGTGTGATGATACGCCGATATTTCAATAGTAAACCCTTTACATGGTAATGGTCTCACAGATATAAACAAAAAAGAAAGAGTAGTGAACTATATTAAAAAAAATGTAGAGTACAAATAGCTGTGCTGCAAGAGTCAAATTTGGAAAGAAGTGAGCATGTAAATTTGATAAAGGTTTTCAGGACAGTTATTCAGTGGAATACCTGGGACAAAGGAAGAGAATTATGTGTAGTAATTGCAAGAGGAGCTCCAATAATGATAGAAGAGGATAAAAATGATAATAGTATTAGATATGTAGTACTAAGGGGCTACTGTCAAGGGAGGAGGATTACACTGACATGTATTTATATTCCACCTAAAACTGCTATAATGGAGCTTAAAAAATTCTGGGTGAAATAGTCAGTTTTCAGCAGGGAATATTACTTGTAGATGGGGACTGGAATTTGATTTGCATCAGGGAAGAAATGACGGGGATACAGAAAGGAAAGTATAACAAAGGAGGGTAGCTTTTTGAAGAAATTTATGAAAATATTTGGCATGGAAGATGTGAATTCAGTAGTAGGAGTTTGGAGTTAATTTGCATATTATTCCCCAAGATACAAAAACTGGGCTAAGCTCGACAGAACTTACATTTCACAGGAGCATGTGCATTTAATTGAAAGTTTTGATATGCATCCAATAACTATTTAAGATCACATGCCAATAATAACTAAAATAAAATGCAGGGTAATAAATAAAAATTAGACACTGGTACTTTCCCACCTATCTGTAAAAAAGAAAGGAATTTAAGTAATGAGAAGTGGAAATTATTCAGGAGTTATTAGAGAAGTCAGAAATTTCTTCTGAAAATATAGCTAGGGAGTAGGATAAAATTAAAGTGGAGTTTAAAAATAGGGTGGAAGTAAAAAAAGGAGATATGGTTAAGAAGCAACAATAATTATTTTGAGGGACTGACAAATGTTAATGTATTGCATAATAGGGGGAATCTCACAGAACAAAAAGAGGAGCAATTGCAGAATGCTAAGCAGAAAATAAAGGATTACCTCATTGATATGCATGAGTTTAGAAAGATTGCTCTTAAGCAACTGTTTTTGATAATAATACCAGAGCACAAAAACATCTGTTGCAGTGACTCGGGCAACAGAAAGTAGAAAGGTTTGCCGCCAGTCTTATGGAGCCTATAACATGGAAGATAATAATAGATCCTATAGAGGTAACAGAAATATTTCGGAAATTGTATGAAAGTCTGTATAAAGTAGAGAAGTATGGAGATCAAGAAAAGGTACAATTGGAAATGTTTATGGAAGAATTAAATATGCCAAGGTTAGAGGTAGATGAGGCTAAATTACTAATAGTATAGGAGAAGATGAGATAAAAATGATGCATCATCAGTCAACAGGAAGGTCTCCAGGAATATATGGTATTCCTATGGAAGTTTGGAAGCTAGGAGGGAACAAACAGATAAACATCTGAAACAGTATTTTAAAAAGAGGAGAAGCAACAACTTCCTGGAAGAAAGTGGTGGTGGCTGTAATAACTAAAGAGGGTAAAGACTCATCAGATCTAGTTTCATACAGGCCTATTTAAATCATAAACCATCATTATAAAGTGTTTGTCTATAATGCCTAAAGAAATGGCAAAGGTGATACCAAAATTGATAGACATGATTCAGTGTGTTATTTTGGAGGTGAGGCAAATGTTTGACAACATCAACAGAACATTGATGATCCAGAAGGAAGCAGAATGTAAGAAAATACCACTGTTGTTGGTAGGTCTTGATGCAGAGAAAGCATTTAACAGAGTAAGCTGGGAGTTTCTGATCAGGGCAATGGAAGTATTTGCATTCCCTGGTAAAATTAATAAGGTTGATTAGGAGGATTTATGAGGGATTAGAGGCAAACATTAAAGTGGGTGGATTCCTCCCTGATAATTTCTGTTTGAGCACAGGAGCCAGGCAGGGGTGTCCTTTTTCCTCTTTGTTATTTGCACTATATTTAGATCCATTAGCAAAGAAAATAAGAGACTCAGAAAGTCAAGGATATAAATTGATCAGGGCAATGGAAGTATTTGCATTCCCTGGTAAAATTAATAAGGTTGATTAGGAGGATTTATGAGGGATTAGAGGCAAACATTAAAGTGGGTGGATTCCTCCCTGATAATTTCTGTTTGAGCACAGGAGCCAGGCAGGGGTGTCCTTTTTCCTCTTTATTATTTGCACTATATTTAGATCCATT
Organism: Protopterus annectens; assembly: GCF_019279795.1. Taxonomy (NCBI): domain Eukaryota; kingdom Metazoa; phylum Chordata; order Ceratodontiformes; family Protopteridae; genus Protopterus; species Protopterus annectens. The sequence continues at coordinate 1,695,914,465 of NC_056731.1, forward strand.
AGCAAAGAAAATAAGAGACTCAGAAAGTCAAGGATATAAATTGGTATGGTAGTCAAGAAAAGATGATTATATTTGTAGATGACACTGTTTTATACCCGATAAAACCAGAAAAAGGACATTTCAGTGTTATGGAACATTTTGAGGCAGTTTCTTATCTTTTCAGGATACAACATTAATGAAGCTAATACAAAGGCAGTAACTGTAAATTATGTACCTGCGCACTAATTGGTTCATCAGTATCCATATTTATGGGGACATGATGAAATGAAGTACTTAGGAGTATGGATTAAAAAGGATTCTGGTGTGGTAGCTAGGGATATGTGGGAAGAGACTAAACAAATGATAATAGAAAAAAACAAGTAATTGGAAGCTCTGTTATATTGATATGGATAGCAAGATACAAACAGTTAAAATGTTTTAGTCCCTTTTGTTTTATATACAGATTAGGCATATTTTTATCAAACATAGGAGAAGTTGTGGATAGCAGTTAATAAAGAGCTGAAAGTTTTTATCTGGAAGGAGAAGCAAGCAAGAGTAAAGTGGGATAAGCTGATTCTTCCAGCTGAACAAGGTGGTTTGAATTTGTTAATTTGAAAGGATATATCAGAGCCATGCAGTTAAGGCTCCTGTGCATAGCACAAGCAGAAACCTGTAATTCAGAGTGGAAAGAGGTGATGGTGAAACAGGGTGGAAGCTCAACAGACAAGGAGAGATTGGAATTTTTGATGCCAATCCTTAAGGAGAATAACAGTAATCCTGCAGAATATTATATTCATAAAGTAGCAAAAGTATTCTAAGAACTTAGCCAACACAGGAATGGAGAAAGTAGATTTCCTTACTGCAATTAGGGTTGCAGACAATAGGCAAGAGGAGGCTGGAATTTATTGGAGAAAATTGGTAAAAGAACCAAGGTATTAGGAGCAAATAATTTGAGAGGGAAAGTTAATGGAATAGGAAGAGGCCAAGACATTTTTTAGACTGCAGGATATAAATTGTCTTCCCTGTCAAGGACTAATATCAAAGTATAGGCATAGAGAAAGAAATAGGGGGGGTCCTAAGTGAAAGACCAGCACTGGTAAAGATTTTGGTAGAATCTAAAACAGAAGGAATAATTAGTAGAGCGTACAAGATATTGCATGATAACTATAAGAATCGATCAGAGAAGGATAGAAAGGATTTGGAAGAAAGACTGGATAAGGAATCACAAAGAAACAATGGTCTCCCAAATATGCATCAAAGTCTAGAAGGTTTAGAATCTTTGTTTGGAAGTGCTTACATAGGTATTTTTATACCCGAAGTAGACTTCAAAGAGTTTTTCCTCAGGTAGACAGCAAATGTTGGAGGTTTGATGGGGAAGTAACAAGTAACTTGGAATATATTTTCTGGGAGTGTAATGAGTTGGCAGTCTTTAAAGATTCCCCTGCAGATTTCTCTGTCAGAGGTACTGGGTGAGCAAATTGGTGTAACTAAGGAAATTATTTTTTTGAGCTTTGATACAGAATTGGAATTACCTAGACATAGTAAGGCCTTGCTGAGTCTAATTATGGTGGTTGCCAAAAAAGCAATTACTAGAAAATGGAAATCAGTGTCTAAACCAACTCTCCTAGAGGTAGTGAGTAAGGTAACAGAGATAAAACAACTGAAATTGGGATTTTGCTTAGGAAAGAATGGGAATTGTGGGAACAATACATACATAGGAGGAATGAGGTTTAAAAGAAGGTAGGATTTGAATGAGCTATGTAATGTCTGACAGATACTGGATAGATTATAAGTGATGTACAGTGTTTGCAACTGCAGTTTTGTCATTATGGTTTGTGATGTATAATATTTGCAACTAAAATTATGTCAGTATGGTTTGTTTTCATTTATATAAATATAAGATTGCCTATATCATATGTGATAATTGAATAAAGATGTTTCTTGCTTGAAAAAAAAATCTAATTATTGCTCAAAAACTAAACATGAATCAGTTCATCCTGAAACATATCCAGACCTTCTTCCTTGGGGATACAGGTGAGTAAATCTCAATATCTGTTGTTAAAAATGTAAGTTATCTTCCCACAAGTCAGGTTTGAGACACTCTAAAAAGTTCCAGGAATCTTTGAGTATGTGGGTCTCTTGATGGAAAAAAAGGTTTCATTAACCTATCAGTATATAACCCCAAGGGGTATGTTTTGGAACTTGGAGCAGATACAACAGGTCTCAAAGGAAGATTGTAGAGATATTTGTGCATTTTAGGGACGCTAAAGGTAATCTCAATAATGCTTTTTATAAACAGTCAATTAGTTGCAACAGATCCAGAGGTTTTTCTTTTAGTATTATTGAAATCACCCCATGGGACATGAGAAGTGGGGTTTGGGAGACTAAAATTGAGTACAAGGAGTTGTATTGGCAACTTAAGCTGGATGCCACCACCTCATCAGGTATTAATGATATGATCTCCATCACCTCAGTGCTGAAATTAATAGGTGCCAAATTGTAGTATATGGTATTTTTCATTAATAACTATGTACACATATTTTAATCCAGATAAAATGTATATATGTTTATTGATATTTGTATTGACTTTTTATGTTTTTAATAAAATTTGTATTTCTTTCAGAACTTGTTCCAAGCAAAAAAAAAATTATAATAAATACAGCGTACATAAATCACTTCATATTTTATACTTCATCCAGTCCAGCTGGCATCAGATATGTGAACATATTAATATATAGATATTTGTCTATAGTATCTGTATTTTATACACAAAATGTTTTTCTGTCTAATATTGTATCTGATGTTGTCAGTCTTCATCTATTCTTGACTTGTGGGTTACGGTTGTGATCCTCGGGACCAATCAGACCGTTGTAAAGCTTGTGTCAGTCAAAAAATCTCTCAAGCTGCTAGTCTACCTACAGTGCACTTCTCTACATTTCCTCAGATCTTGTTTGCTGCTTTTTCTGAATAAGATGCGTCAGCTGACTCTCTCATGTTTAAGTATTTTATAGTTATTTTATAACTAATTTCTGAAAAATTTTCCCTGTGAAAGTTTTTCTCTTACTGGTCTACCCTTGAGTGAGTGTTTTTTTACCACTGGTATTTCTTTCCCCTACCATCGCTGGTAGTCCCTTCTTTATCTTTATAGCTTGATAACTTTATTACCATTGTAGGTATTTTTTTTCCGTTAACTGCATGTGAGTGTGTGAGCTTTCTTTCTGACCCTTTTTTCTGTCATTCTGCCTTTCTAATTCCTTTTTGATAGAAAATGGCAGAAAAACCAAAATCCTCTACAACAGGCTTTAAACAATGTTATGGGTGCGGCAGGAAAATGCCAAACTCATATACACAGAAAAAATGCATATACTGTTTGGGTGTACCCCATTTGAGTGTGGATTGCTCTGTCTGCCAGGGTTTCAGTAATAGAACCCTGGCAGAGAAAGAATAAACTGATCCTCAAAGGGCTTCTCAAAGCCCCTTTCGAGGAAGTCTTGTCCAAGGCCAGTCACCTCTGGCCTCTGGATCCAAGTTCTCTCATTCGGTGCCAGTGTCTCTATCGGCACCAATTGCCAAGAAACACAAGCATGCTTCTGAGGGTTCATCTTCAGAACCAAAAGTTAAGGTTCCAAGACTCTCGCAGCAGACAAAACTGGCAAAGAAAACTTCACTGGGGCCTTCTACAGCTGCTGTGACAGTTATATCAACCATACCTTTCACAGCTCTGACCCTGACCACGGCTCCAATGCCATTGCCGACTACCACTCCAACCACTTTGTTACCCATTTCACCCATGGTGCAAACAGTGCCAAAATTAGATGTTCTTCGTTTTCCATTGCTGCAGTCCTTACTATTGGGTATAGTCCGCATCCAGTCGGCCCGAATACCAGAGAGGCGGCTGATCGTCGTCAGGCGATTTAGACTGACGCCAGCATACCCAGGGTACTAATGCATGACCGACCGCGCCATCCTCAGCTTTTGCCGCGTGGTCCGATGCAGAAGCAGTTTTGCGAGTGCAGGTTGGCGTTTGAAATATTCGAGTTTCAGACCGAATCAGAGTTGGGGGAACATTTTGGTTTTTCTTGCCTCAGTATTTAACCGGATGTCAGAAAAAGTGAATAACTGTATTTCTTGTGGGAAACAAATTCTCATAGGGGATTACCATACATTGTGTATACCTTGTTTAGGGCCTGGCACGACGTTGTTGGTTGCCTTGTGCTAGGTTTAACAAACGCACTATTAAGAGGAGGTTAGACTGTGCCAGATTAGTGTTTGGGAAGTTGCAATTATAAAATGCCGACGGATGTTCGGCCGCCGCCGGCCAAGAAGCGCAAGGACAAAACAGCTAAGCCTAGGGTTGATGAACCGGCAGTCCCGGACGGGTTCTTTAGGAGGCTCAGTGGAGCCAGAGGTTTTGCCAGGAGTTTCTATGGAGTCTCAGGCAGAAACTTTACTGTTACAGGATGTACCCTCTCAGGAGGCAGGCCAGGCTGAGGGGCTTCTCAGGTAACTATTCTTCCCTCTCTTCCCACAGTAGTTAGAGCCTCTCCTTCTGTTGCCAAAACTTCTTTTAGAGGTAGGCCAAGTTCAGTTTCAGTAGGGGCTTCTCCTAGCCTTCGGGTTCTGTACCTAAGAAACATATGCTTAAAATGGCAGAAGATTTGATTACTATGATTAGAGGTTCTATGGGCCCTCCTGATAAGAGGCCTAGGGTGGAACCAGAGTTTGACAGTTTTGAACAGGGTTCAGGGGCTTCTGAGTCTTCTGGAAGATTTGCAGGAGTATCCTCATTATTCTGATTCTGATGTGGATGATGCCACTCCTTGGCTTCTCCTCCTGAGGATTTTTCATTTTCAGAGACTCTGCATTCCATGAGGGAGCACTTTAAATGGGAAGGCCAGGATTACTCTGATTCCAGGAAGAGGCTTAGGAATTCTTGTTTTACCCCAGCATAGGCCCTTAGCTATACCTCCTGTGTTGACTGTGGTGGAAGATGTTTTTGCAGAGGCTTCCTGAACCCTGATTCCTTGCCTCCTGCTCCTGTTAAACCTGATAGGTACTATAGGGTGCCCAAGCTCATAAGTATTTGTTTAAGAGTCCTAGGGCGACCCAGAAACTGTTTCTCAGGGGCCTAAAGGTGTTAAAGCCTCTGTGGTTAAAAATCCTGTTCCCACTGACAAAGAGGCAAGGGCTAGATAGGTGGGGTAAGAAAGTGTATACTTCTTCCACTCTAGCCATGAGAGCATTGAATTGTCAGTTTCACATGCTGAAATATCAAAATTATCTCCTTTCACAATTGAAATCTAAGGTGGATGCTTTGGCGGAAGGTATTGATTGTAAAGAATTGCTGGATTTAGTTTATGTGTCTGAACAAGTGGGCAAGCATTCTTTGCAATGTGGTTTTGATGCTGTGCAGGCCTCCTCGAGTGGCTGCCACTAGTTCTGTTCTTCAGGCATGCCTGGTTGAGGGATCAAAATTTGGCTGAGCATGTTAAGACACGGATTTTGGATGCTCCTTTACAGTCTGATGTGTTGTTTGGTTCACCTGTGGAAGCAGTTTTAAAGAAAATGGAGGACAAAGCTAAGTCTATGCAAACTGTTAAAGATTTTTGCAGGTACAACCACCGAAGTTTAGTAGAAATTGGCCTGACATATCCTGCTTATGATTCCCAGTCTAGGGTAGGTCTAGACGTGGTAGGGGCAGGGCCCAAGGTTCTTTAGGCCTAGAACAGGAGTTCACCTGCTCAGACTTCTGGTGAGGGCAAGGGTCAGTCCTTTAACAGACCCAATGACCTGCCTTTTCAGCTGCCAGTAGATTCTCGTCTGGCAGCTCCTTTGGAAGGACGACTGTCTCTTTTCAAAGAAATTTGGGATTTAATTACTCAAGACGGATGGGTGTTGGACATCATTCACAAGCAAGTTTCTCAGTTACTCCAAATGGGGGCCATTCAGCCAGTCCCTGTATCAGAAAGGGGCCTAGGATTTTATTCTCGCATGTTCCTAGTACCACAGAAGGGGAACACGTGGAGACCAATTTTGGATTTATCTCTCCTCAACACTTATCTGGCCATTCCCAAGTTCAAGATGTTGACGTTACAACAGCTTTTACCCCTGCTGGGCAAAGATCACTGGATGGTAACTTTAGATCTCAAGGAAGCTTACCTTCATGTGCCTATCAGGCTAAGTTACAGGAAGTATCTGCGGTTTCGAGCTGGAGATTCTCATTATCAGTTCTCTGCATTGCCCTTTGGCTTATCTACTGCGCCCAGAGTATTCACAAAGGTTCTGGCTCCAGTGATAGCTTACTTCAGGCTACAAGGACTTCAAATCTATCCTTATTTAGACGACTGCCTGATTCTGGCTCAAGAAAAGGAAGACCTTCTACAGCATCTGGAATATGTTATAGCAGTGCTAAGATGCCTAGGGTATTCTGTGAACGAAATAAAGTCCAGTCTAGTACCCTCTCAAGACATGTGCTTTCTGGGTGTGAGACTGCATACAGCAGCCCAGATGGCCTTTTTACCCCGGACAAACAAAAGAGTCTATCACTTTACTTCCATCAACTATCTCATCAGTCGTGCGTGCTGACTGCAGAGACAGTCCTTCAAGCATTAGGGTTCATGGCATCTTGTATTCTGGTGCTTCCCAATGCCAAACTGCATATGAGGAAGTTACAATGGTATCTCAAAAATGTATGGACACAGCACTGCCAGGATTTAGACACTGTCATTCAACTAATACCTTGCCTTCAAAGAGAATTTTTGTGGTGGGCTCAGGAATGTCACCTAAACAAGGGACTCTCTGTGACCCAGCCAGTCAGATTTTACCGACAGATGCCTCGGACATTGCTTGGGGAGCTCATCTAAATGGAAAGTGGATACAAGACAAGTGGCCTGCCAGACTACAGCATCTACATATCAACATGAAGGAGATGTTAGCAGTCCAGTTCGTGATACTGGCTTTTCAAGGAGTTACTTCAGGGCAGGTGTTGATTCTAACAGACAACACAACTGTCATGTGGTACTTCAACAAACGAGTGGGAACACATTCTTATCCTCTATGCAGGCAAGCAATGATTTTATGGGAGACCGCCTGCACCTAACTCTTCAGGCAAGGTTTCTGCCAGGAGCACAGCACTCCTTAGCAGATGTGTTAAGCAGACAAATCATGGATCCCCACAAGTGGAAACTGGATCTTCATGTATTTCAGAAATTGACAGTGTCATGGGGAACTCCAGACATAGATCTGTTTCCACTAAACCACCAGCTGCGACAGTTTTGCACAAAGGGTTTCATCACACAGCTTGGAAAGTGGATGCTCTGTCTTTCAGTTGGACGAACCTTCATGTGTATGCCTTTCCACCTCTGCCTCTTCTTCCAAAGGTACTGTTAAAGGTCAGACAGGACAGGCCAAGGATGATTTTGATAGCTCCAGATTGGCCTTGCAAACACTGGTACCCTCTACTACCGACTCTGGTAAAAGCCTCCATGGCCTTTACCTTTGATTCCACATCTGTTATCCCAGCAGGACGGTCATCTGCTCCATGTCAAGCTTCACTCTCTTCATCTGACAGCCTGGCATATTCTGTGTTGAAACACAGCAGGTCTCAACTTCCTCAACAAGTTTTAAATGTGATTATGGAAGCTAGAAGACCTAGTACAAGGAAAGTGTACGCACAAAATGGAAGAGATTTTTATTTTGGAGTAAAGCAAAGAATTTGGAGATTTCTGAGCCTAATTTGAGTATGGCTCTTCAATATCTTACTGAGTTGCTGGACAAGGGTCTGTCCTTCTCTTCCATTAAGATTCATGCTGCTGCAATCTCAGCTCACTATGATTGTGACCCACCATTGTTTTCGCATCCTTTGTTCAAACAGTTTCTTAGAGGGCAAAAATATAAGACCCCCACGAGCTCCTACTCCTGCTTGGGATCTCAATTTTGTGTTGGAAAAACTTACTCTACAACCTTTTGAGCCTGCTACTGCTGAATTGAAATATTTGTCATGAAAGACTGCTTTTTTGTTGGCTATTACTTCTGCAAGACGGGTATCTGAGTTGCAGGCCCTTATGGCAGTCGAGCCTTTTGATTTTCCATAAGGATAGGGTATCATTACTAATCCTTCCTTTATGCCTAAAGTGGTTTCTAGTGTGGCTTTAAACCAAACTATTCATTTGCCTACTTTTATGCAGACCCCAAAATAAAGGGAAAAGATTTTGCATACTTTAGATGTGCACAGGCAATTGCGTTATTATAAGCAGGACTAAGGATTTTAGGCAGTCTCAGCAGTTGTTTGTTTTTTTGCTTTGAGTTAGCCTGTCTCAAAACAAACTATTTCTAGGTGGATTGGCTTTTGCATTGCATTTTGTTATTCCCATCATGGCAAGGAGATTCCTGCTGGGATTAGGCCTCATTCCACTAGGGCTACTGCCACTTCAACAGCATTTCGGTGGCAACTAAGGATATTTTGGAAGCAGCTACTTGGAGTTCAGTGCATACTTTCTCTAAGCATTATCACCTTCCTATCTACTCTAAGTCTAGGGCTGGTTTTGCCACAGCTGTTTTGCAAGGCATGTTGTCAGCTCCTGCTTCTTTATGATTTGCCAGCCTCCTTACCTCTGCTTTGGGATTCTGACTGCAGCAATACATAGTACAGTTTGTACCTACCATAAATGTAGATGTTCGAGGATTCCATTGCTGCAGTCCAACCCTCCCTCCTTCCCTCTGTGTTTAGGGGTGGTTGTGTAGGTGAGTTTACCTGCTTATATTTTTGTATATATTATTCATGTTTTGGTGCAGGTATTTTGGGCCTTGTCTTTTTAGGGTCTTCTGACATCTGGGGCAAGAAAAGACTGAGGATATGACGCCGTCATGCATGCATAGTATTATACTCTGGTATTGACTGGATGCGGACTATACCCAATAGTAAGGACTGCAGCAATGGAATCCTCGAACATCTACATTTATGGTAGGTACAAAACTGTACTTTTTATCTATGGAAAGCAGGTCTGTCTATTCTCCATCCTTGGATCCGTTCCATGGTCAACTCCCCAGTCCATTCCTGGAGAGGCCTGATTCACCTTATGTTTTATCCATGCGCTTCACCAGAAGTCATTCTGAGATCGATATTATGTTGGCAGATCAGATCTTGACAGCCCTGGGTCTTCCGCCCTCTTCTCAAGCCCCTCTCACTTCAGGTGCAGTTGATTTTTCCCCAGCTACCCGTACATATTCTCCTCCTCTGACCTCGATGCAGGCTTTAGAGTACTTGACTTCAGAATCCAAGATACTGTTGGCTTCAGCGTCGACAACACTTCTGTCTTCGGCACTGAGTCTAGCTCTGGCTCTCTTGGTGCCATCGGCACAGTCTGATCTCTGGGACCATGTCTTCTCCACTGGGCCCAGGGGAATCAAGCCGGCTCAAAGATTTTCCATGGAGCCGACTGTGTCCATTTCGGTTCCGTCGGCAGTGGACCCTTCTTCAGTTTTGGTCTGTCAGGTGAGACTCTTAGGGCAGGGTGTGACACCGGTTACAAGTTTGTCTTTCGTAGTTGCGGGCTCCCATCCCTCTTCGGGGAGTCCTGCCTTTCAGGCTGTGGAAAGGGCTTTAGCCATTGCTTTGTCTCTGGTGGCTCCTGGATTATTGGAGTCTTGCCCGTGACCCCAGGTTCTTCAGTTCAGCCACCAACCTCTATCCGTGGACAGCATGCATCAAGTCACAAGACTTGCCTTCTAAAGGCACTCCCTCTTCCAAGTCCTCCTGAGATTTCCCACTGAAGAGCCCCCTCAGAAGATATTGTGGAAGAGGCAACACCTTGATTCTCCTCAAGAATCTGTCACAGAAGACATGGATTTCGATGAAGGGAAGGGTTCCCCACGGTCGTCCCCGGAAAACGTCTCTTTTGGAGACATTCTGGAGATCCTAAAACAGAGGGGTGATTGGAAGTCCAAAAACCCATCTTTGGAGGAATTTGTGTACTTGCAGGCCTTTAGTGCATGCCCATCTACCTCCTGGGTGACCCTGCCTACTGACGATTTAATTAAACTAATTGCTTAGTGGACTTGGAAGGCTCCTGATTCTGTGGAACCAGTCCCCCGGAGACCTGACAAAATCCTTACTGCTCCAGAAGACCAGCCACATTGGGCTAAAGGCTTGGTAGTAGATGCCGTGATGGTAGTGGCCACCATGAAAAAAGAACTAGCCGAGGAAAGTTCTACTGTCCATCCCCTGAACCGAGAGTCCATGGCAATGGACAAATTTGGGGAGTGGGTCTATGCGTCATCGACCTTCTCCATCAGGTCCTTGAACTTCTTGGCACACTTCACTAGACTCCAAAGGGATCTGTTCAAGGAGCTGTCAGATAACCAGATCAACAGCTTCAGGCATTGCAATTTGGAGATGCACTTGGATGCACCTATGCAAGTTTGCAGAACCATTCAAGTCTTCCTTTGTCAATGCCTCCTTTGATGGGTCCTTCTTGTATGGTCCCAAAGTAAAGGAAACTCTGTTCGGGTGTGAAAAGGATGGAAAGACACTGTCTGCTCTGGGCATATGTTTTTCCACTCCTCAACGATCCTATTCCAGGAATCAAAAGAGTGGTAAGATGTGATACAAGAATTACTAGAAGCCTTTCCAGGGCACAGATGGCTCAGACTCCCCTCTGGGCAGAGGGAGGAGTTATAGTGGAAGATGCTGCCCCAGAGGCAGGTCCACAGAATCAGGGTTCCTGGGATTCGTTCTCTGGTCAACCCTATCAGCGCTTCTGAAGGGGGGGCCTGATTGCTTACCTCTGGAAGCAGTGGGGGAAGATTTTCCTTGCACCCAAATGCCTGGCGACACATAACCACCAATGCCTGGGTGCTAAGGATCATTTACAGAGGTTATCTAATTCTCTTCATCTTTTATTTGAGAAACCCTGCAAGACTCCCTGACGTTCTACCCAGTCAGAGAGCTCAAGCAACAATAGAAATACAAAAGCTGCTGGAAGTCCCACCAGACCAGTTAGGATATGGTTTTTACTCAAGATACTTTTTATTGTCAAAGAAAACAAGGGACTGAAGACCAATTTTGGATCTCAGTTTTCTAAACAAATTCATCCAACAAGCAAAATTCCAGATGGTCACGGTTCAGTCAATTCTCCCCTTCTTACAGAAGGATGATTGGATGTGCTCTATTAACTTTCAAGACGCGTATGACCACATAAAGGTGGACAAACGCTCAAAGTGTCTCCACTTCCAAATGGGAGACGGTCATTTCCAATTCAGAGTGCTGCCCTTTGGTCTCACCACAGCCACGAGGGTGTACACCAAATGTATGGCAGCAGTCACAGCACATCTGAGGCTGCACGAATTTCGAGTCTTTCCTTACTTGGACGACTGGCTCCTCACCGGTCTCACCAGGCATCTATTTCTACAAACTACAGACTACATTCTGAAACTAGCCTTTCAGTTGGGCATAACAGTCAATCCTGCAAAATCTCAGTTAACTCCTTCTCAGGCATGCAATTTATTGGAGCTTGCCTCAGCACTGTTTCTTGCATAGCATCGCTTCCACTATACAGATTACAGAAAATTCAGTCGCACATCCTTCCTCTTCTTCGCTCAAACAAAATTCCTACTTATCTAATTCTGCAGGCATTGGGTTCTATGGCAGCAGCGATCACATTGGTTCCATTGGCATGATTTCACATGAGACTTCTCCAGTGGCTACTTGTAAACCAATGGACTGTTCTAACTCACTCCATGAACCATTTAGTTTTCATACCCGATGCAAGAACGACCCATTCTGGTTGATGCAATCAGAGGAGATTCTTTTAGGCTGCCCCTTTGTTCCCCATCAGCCCAAGGACATAGTGACCATGGATTCTTCCCAGATGGGGTGGGGGTGCATTATCTCAGGAAGACAGTACAAGGCACTTGGCCCCCAACTGAGGCCAATTTGCATCTCGGTGTACTAGAGTAAAGAGCAGTGCTTCTGGCATTGCAAGCATTTCACAATGCCTTACCTCAAGAGATGATAGCTATACAGTCTTGGACAACATGTCGGTAGTCTGATGCATCAACAAACAAGGGGGGAACCAAGTCCTACTCATTGTGTTGAGAAGCCCTTCGAGTGTGGCAATGGGCTATAACTTCCAGCCACTTTCTGATAATAATGCACATCTTGGGTAGTTTAAACGTGATTGCGGACAAACTAAGCAGATGCATCCTTATGCCGCACGAGTAGTCTCTGAACTCCAGAGTAGTGAAGGAAATCTTTTTTTGCTGGGGCCAGCATTGCTTCGACCTGTTTGCCTCACCCCTGAACAAGTGCAGAAGCTGCTTTGCCCTAATTCCCCCGCAGGGGAAGGTCTCCAGGGACACTCTTCTCCATGATTAGCCCTTTGGTCTCCTTTATGCCTTTCCCTCCTTCCCTTTGATCCCTCTTTTTCTTAAGAAAGCAGCTCGGTTGAGAAACAGAGAGATCCTCATTGCTCCCTACTGGCCTTGACAGATACGGCTTTCCTTCTTCTGGCCTCATCTGCTACACCGCACTTGGATTCTGGACCCAGTTCCAGATCTCTTGTCCCACCCCCCAGGGACTAGTGCATCCCAGTCTTCAGATTCTCAAGCTGACTGCTTGGTTTCTCCAATTCCCGTATTTGCCAGGCTTAATGGTATACCTTCCCCCATATGACACATTTTGTTGGCATCCCACAAACTATCCACTAGGAGTCTCTACCATAATAAATGGAAGAGATTTTCTATATGGGCCTCTGACAATGGTCTGGATCCCTTTTCAGCACCAGTAGAGAAAATTTTGGAGTTTCTAACTGCCATCTTTAGTAAAGGAGCTTCTGCTTCTACTATCAAGGTTATCTTAGCAGCTATTTCAAATTTCCATAATGGTTTCAGGGAACCAACCCTTAATTTCTCACAGACTTTATAAGGTTTTTCTTAAGGTCTCAATCTGATTAAAGCCCCCTTTCAAAGACCCTCTTCCGCCGTGGGATCTGCTCCTTGTGTTACAGTTACTTACATTACCTCCATTTGAACCTGCAGCAACTTGTGATTTAAAATTTCTTTCTTGGAAAACATTGTTCCTTGTAGCTGTCACTTTGGCGGGGCGAGTCTCTGAATTACAGGCTTTATGCTCTAAAGATCAGTACTTGGTTTTCCACAAAGATAGTGTCACTCAGAACAAACCCTACTTTCCTTCCTAAAGTGATGACAGAGACCAATATCAGCCAGTCTTGATTTGCCTGTATTCTTTCCAAATTTTTCAAATAAAGGTGAGGCGAGTACTGCCTGCACCTTCTAGATGTACACAGGCAATTATGTTTCTACCTTGACAGAACTAAACAAACAAGACAATCAGACCAATTATTTGTGTCCTTTGCCAGTGCTACTTTGGGCAAACCAGTATCCAAATTGACTCTTTCCAAGTGGTTAAGGAATTGCGTCTCTTTCATTTACGAGAAACTTAACATAAAGCTTCCTTTGCCAGTAAAGGCACATTCTACCAGATCTATGGCAGCATCAGCTGTCTTTCATTCCTAAGCTTCTGAGTCAGACATTTGTGCAGCTACAACGTGGGCTAACCCACATACCTTTATTTCTCATTAAAAATTGGATATGGTCTCCAGGGGGAGTGCCTCTTTTGGTTCTGTGGTTCTCAGGAATATTTTTCCTTGAGCCCACCCAGGATATAAGGTAGATGGGGACTGTCCCACAAGTCAAGAATAGATGAAGATTGACAACATCAGATAAAGAAGTTATGTCTTATCATTACGTTCCATCTGTGTTGCTGATCTTCATCTGTTCTTACATCCCTCCTGCCTGCCCCCTCCTTTAGACTTCTGGTGGAGCAACATCCTGTCCTGGGTTCTTATTGTTACAGAGACCTTGGACAAGGCTTCTGTCATATTCTATAGAACTCCTTTTTCTGCATGATAACAAACTCAATCTAAGGTAATGTAGAGAAGTGCATTGTGGGTAGACTAGTGGCTCGAGAGATTTTTTTGGCTGACGCAAGCTTTATAATGGCCAGATTGGTTCCGAAGATCAGAACCATAACCCACAAGTCAAGAATAGATGAAGATCGACAACACAGATGGAATGTTATGGTAAGACATAACTTTTTTTATCTGAAGTAGTTTACTTCATTTGGTCTTCAACCTGTGGGACTACGGATCCGTATCGGATCTGAGCCGGCATATATTACTAGCATCAGCTCCGAGTTCCAGACTCCTCCCCTTACCCATAATACACCTCCACTAGCTTCCATCCCCAGATCTCTTTTGCTGCGATTTGTTATACATCGTGTCTTCAGAGCTCCAGCTAGCAGTGGGTGATTTCTTACTGTAAGTTTTGAAAATTCCATTTCTTTTAGCCCATTTAGGTAAGTGTAGGTACCCTTTCTCCCCTCCCATCGCTTTGGCGTTGAGTGTAGGTTTGCTTAGCTAGTTAGTTAGAATAGTTTGTCTGTGGTGCCCCTTCTCCCTTTTAGTGTTGTCTCTAGTCTAGTGTGGTGAGTGAGTGTGTGTCTGTTACTATAAAGAAAGAAAATTTTTTGCCTGTCTTTTTTAGGGTTTCTTTCTTTTCTTGTAGGATGGCTGAAAAGCTTATCTTTAAACGCTGCACAGAGTGTGGCCATAAGCTCTCCCCAGTGGATTGCCACACTCTGTGTATATTGTGCTTAGGTGTTGCCCACCTTAGTGTGGATTACTGCATTTGTGCGGGGTTCAGTCCCTGAGCTTTAAAAGATAGGAAGTCTAAGTTGGCCCTCAAAGGTCTTCTGCCTGCTTCTAATCCTCCTTCCTTGTCTTCAGCTTCAGTCACAGCGACTGCTGTGACTGCCTCTCCCGCTTCTCTTCCTCTGGCCTCCCCTCCCTCCCAGGCTGGGACTCAAACTCCTGCATCTAAGCCTGTGGCAGCAGAGGAGAGGTAGAGAACAGGAGAGAGTCAAAAATGAAGGGAAAGAGTACGAGTTCCTCGGACCTCGCTTCCTCCAGCAAGTCAGTACGGATCCGTGACTCCCCTCTGCTCCGGTCTCCGAGGTTCTCCCCAGAGCCAGAGGAGACACGTACAGTCTCCCAGGCCTTGGTTCCCTGACCTGCCAGGTCGGAGTCCGTGGCCTTGTCACGGTCGACCCACTCCTTATCGGACATGGATCTGGATAAGATGATGAGGCGCTTTGTCCGTACACAGATCCAGATGGGGGTCTTGCCAGCCCCCTCCCTCCCTCTGGAGGGGGGAACTCACTTTCTTTTTTTT
This sequence comes from Protopterus annectens, assembly GCF_019279795.1. Taxonomy (NCBI): domain Eukaryota; kingdom Metazoa; phylum Chordata; order Ceratodontiformes; family Protopteridae; genus Protopterus; species Protopterus annectens. The sequence continues at coordinate 1,695,929,693 of NC_056731.1, forward strand.
CAACCCATTTCTCCTTCCCCAATCTGACCGTCGGCTTTGGAGTTCTCGGATCCGAAGTTGGCCTTGGTCAGAGGGTCAGCACCGATGGTCCTTGTTTCCTCAACACAGACAGCTGCCTGGAGCATCTCGGATCTGAGCCGCTCTCAGAACCGGAGCCTGGGTGTCTGATCCGAGGGAGTGGAACCTTTTCAGTCGGCTCCGACTTTGTCGGGCCATGTTCCCTCTCTCGGAGCTCCGTCCACTTCGGGACTGGCTCCGATTTTTGCGTCGGACCAGGGGAGACCGGTCTTTTTATTAGCTTCCCAGGAGGTCCGCTTTCCTTTGGCATTCGATGTGGTAGAAAGGGTCCTCTCCATCGGATCTAGACACTGCCCGCCCCCACAGCTCTGTCTATGATCCCCATTGTCTTACCTGAGGGACAGCCCATGCTCGAAGAGCCCCAGACAGTTCCCCCAGGGGAACAAATGGCTTGCGAGCGCTCCCCTGAGAGCCCCACTGGAGATGTGCCTCGCAAACATACATGCAAGAGAAGGCACTTGGACTCCCCTGAGTCCCTAACTGAGGACACAGGTTTAGAAGATGGGGAGGGCTCCCCAAGATCACCTCCCGAAGATGTCTCCTTTGGAAACATCATGGAGATCCTGTGCCAGCGGAGAGGTTGGTTTTCCCCCAAGCCCTCCTCGGATGAGTCTGTGTTCGTGGAGGCTTTCGGCATGGGCCTGTCTACTTCCTGGGTGTCCCCTCCCGCAGATCCTTTAGTGGATTTGATCACCTCACGGGCGTGGAAGGAACCAGATACTGTGGAGCCAATCCCCAAGCACCCCGATAAGGTTTTAAGTCCCCTCATTGACAGGCCTTCCTGGACTAAGGGCTCCCCAGTGGACGCCATGGTGGTAGCAGCAGCCACGAAGAGGGAACTATCTCAGGAAAGTTCCTCGGTCCACCCTCTTGACCGTGAGTCATGGATGATGGACTGCCTAGGGAAGTGTGTGTATGCTTCAGCTACCTTTTCGATCAGGATGCTGAATTACTTGGCCCATGTCACTAGACTCCATTGCAGCCTAATAAAGGACCTGGAGGAGTCTCCACCCAAGTCCATGTTGCAGGAGGACAAGGCTTCATTCTCCACAAAAATGGCCCCTCTGAAAGCAGTTTCAAATATGTCCATGTGACTCATCTCCCATGCTACGGAAGGAGCGGCTAGGGCAGCTGGGTCCAGAGTGTCCATGAGGCGTAATGCCTGGCTCAGGTTGTGCCATTTTTACCAAACCCTTTAAGGCATCCTTTGCCAATGCCCCTTATGACGGCTTGACACTTTTCGGTAAGACTGTCAAGGAGACTCTAGTCTAGAGTGAGAAGGACGGAAAGACACAGTCTGCCGTCGGGATCCGCTTCTCTAACCCTCAAAGGTCTTTTTCCCGGCACCAGAGAGGGCAAAAGAAGATGTGGTTCCGGAAATCTCAGTATTCCCAGGACACTCAGAGCTCTTCTTCACCTAGAGGCAGAAGGGGACAGAATGGACACCTGCCTGGAGGCCGAGGGGGTCCGCGAAACTTCGGGTCTCGAGAACCATTTTCGGACAGACCCGGGCAGCAACCCTGGTGGGTTGCCCGCTGCTGTACTCTGGAAGCATTTGGGGGGCGATTGTCCTTGCACCCAGCGGCATAGGAGTCCATAACAATGGACCGCTGGATGCTTCAAATCATATCCAGAGGATATTCTGTCCCCTTCGTGGGTTTCCCTATATCTCCCAAACACCTCCTGGATGTTCCACCCACGCAAAGGGAGGCAGTAGCACAGGAAATTTCCAAGCCACTAGAAAAACGAGCCACTGAAACCATCCCCCCAGATCAGCCCGGATCGGGCTTCTACTCCAAGATGTTCATCGTGTTTCACTGTTGCAGTCATTACAGTTGGGTTATCCTGCTGGCAGGCTACCCGCAGTCGGCCTGAATTCCAAAGTTCTGGTCCGGCGTCGGTTGCTGTCACCTCCTCCCTGACGTCAGTGCGCCAGGGGTATAAAAGATGCAGCCGACGCCATTTTCTTCAGTCTTTCTTGCCGCGTGGTGACTGAAGCAAAAGCAGTTTGCAAGTGTCGGTCGGCCAACTCCTAAGATTTTCAAGTTTGAATTTCAGATCCGAAGTCTTCATTAAAGCTAAGTACCCCGTTGGGGAAACTTTTTTCTTGCTCCAGATCGATGTCAGAAAAAGTTAATAACTGTATTTCTTGTGAGAAGCAAATACCTCATAAGGATTTTCATTCTTACTGTATTCCTTGCCTAGGCCCTGACCACGACGTTGCAAGTTGTTGGTTTTGTGCTAGATTTAACCAACGCACTATTAAGCGTCGGTACGATTTTGCATTTCATTATTTTGGCAGAAGATTTAATTATATAATGCAGTCAGAACAGCCGACTACCGAAATTTATAAAAAGTGCAAAGAAAAGGACAGGCATCCGAGGTCCAAAATCGATGACGAGGCTTCAGCTAAGCCAGCCGCCAGTTCTCAGTGAGGCGCTTTTGCAGCCCCTGACGCCAGCTACCTCAGAGTCAAAGGCCGTTTCTGACTCCCACGTGGAGCTGACTAGGACTCAGGAAACTCAAGGTATTGGACCCTCGGAAACTATTCCCTCAGATGGGTCCGAAGCCGCTGAGCAGGCATCGGCTTCTGAGGGTGTTTTCAGGCCTACACAGTTATATGTAAAAACAACTTCAGCTTCAAAGGCAAAGACTACAGCACCTCTAAAGACAAAGAAACAAGTACAACATCCACCAGGACAGGCCTCCATGCCTACAAAACGGATGCTTAAAATGGCCGAAGACCTAATTACTTTGATCAGGGGTTCCCATCCACCTCCTGATAAGAGACCTAGGCAAGAGACAAAATATGAATCCTCAGATCAAGTTTCCATTTCCTCTGATTCCTCTTCTGAACAGGGATACTCTCTTCCTCCTTATGAGGATTCTGATGCTGAAGAATCTATCCCTTCAGCCTCTCCTCCTGAAGATTATTCCTTTGGGGAGACCCTGCATACTATGAGGGAGCATTTTCATTGGGAAAGCCAAGATTACTCAGAATCTAAGAAAAGGCTCAGAGATTTTCTTTTACTACCTCAGCACAGGCCCATTGCTATTCCTCCTGTTTTAGACATTGTAGATGATGTATTTACAGAGTCCAGCCTCACTCCTGACTCTTTATCACCAGCTCCTGTTAAGCCAGGTAGATACTACAGGGTTCCTGATTCACATAAATTTATTTATAGAAACCCTGCTGCTGACCCACAAACTATTTCTCAGGGTCCCAAAGGGTTCAAGGCGTCCACTGCAAAAAACCCTATTCCCTCTGATAGGGATTCAAGGGCCCTGGACAGATGGGGGAAAAAGATTTACACTTCAGCTACTTTGGCTGTAAGGGCCTTAAATTGTCAGTTTCATATGCTTAAATATCAACAATATCTTATGTCACTACTAAAACAGAGAATGTTGACAAATTCTGAATGTGCAGAAAACAAAGAAATGCAGGATTTATTGCATGCAGCTGAACAAGTGGGAAAGCATACTTTGCAATGTGGTTTTGATTCTCTGGAGGCCTCCTGCAGGGCCGCTGTTACGAGTTCTGTCATTAGGAGGCATGCTTGGTTAAAGGAACAGAATCTGCCTGATCATGTTAAAGCAAAATTATTTGATGCTCCATTACAGCATGATACCTTATTTGTTGTTAAAGCATAAGAGGTGTTGAAGAAAATGGAGGACAAAGCTAAATCTATGCAGACAGTCAAGGATTTCTTACATGTACAACCTCCCAGATTTAGCAGGAACGGCCTGCAAAGAATTGGTCCTTTCCAGTGTCAGACAGGCCACAAAGAGGCAGATACAAACGGCCCAGAGGCAGATCCCAGCCCCAGGGCTCATACAGGTCTAAACAATGGGGTGCTTCTACCCCCAAAAGTGGAGAAGATAAATCGCAGCCGTACAGGAAACCGTCTCAATGACTTTCACGTGCCAGCACTGAGCACTTATCTTTTGGCCGCCCCTTTAGGGGGAAAACTAGCACTTTTTTCACAAAATTGGCACATGATCACCCAGGACAAATGGGTCCTGAATATAGTTTCTCAAGGCTACAGTTCCATTTTCACACCCTGCCAAGACCTGCCACACAATCAATGGGCAGAGGCTCAAAAACAAGTTTCAGCCCTCATGGACATGAGGGCCATTCAGCGAGTGCCACAACAAGAGCAGGGACAAGGATTTTACTCAAGACTCTTCTTGGTGCTCAGAAAGGACAATGCATGGAGACCAATACTGGACCTGTCTATTCTAAACACATTTCTGGATATTCCGAAATTCAAAATGTTGACTCTGCAGCAGCTTCTGCCCATGCTGGGCAAGAAGGCATGGCTTGTGACTTTAGACCTAAAAGAGGCATACCTGCATGTCCTAGTCAGACATTCATGCAGAAGATACCTCAGATTTATAGCTGGCTCTATGCACTACCAATTCTCTGCACTGCCCTTTGGCTTATCTACTGCACCCAGGGTCTTCACAAAATGCCTGGCACCAGTAATTGCATTTTGCAGACAAAGAGGAATACAAATTTATCCTTACTTGGACGATTGCCTTATTCAAGCAGAGAACAAAGACATTCTACTACAGCATCTGGCGTTTGTAAAAAGATTACTAACATGCCTAGGGTACACAGTAAACAAAAAGAAATCAAAACTAGTACCTCACAAGAGATAATTTCCTTGGGTGCAAGCTTAAATACAACTGCCCAGATGGCTTATCTCAAGCCAGACAAACAAAGACAACTGACTACTTATTTCAAAATGTTGGCAACAAAAACCCAGTTATCTGCTGGAAAAATTATGCAGGCTTTGGGCTTCATGGCATCCTGCATACTGCTAATTCCATATGCAAGACTGCATATGAGGAAATTACAATGGTATCTAAAAAGTGTTTGGACTCAACAGTAACACAGCCTGGAAACTATAATTAACCTCATTCCCTGCCTGCAACAACACTGCGGTGGTGGTGCTGCGGTCGCGTTGTCACCTCACAGTAAGACGTTATCCTGTTCGATTCTCAGCTAGAGCGTCTTCTGTGTGGAGACATGCGTGAATGGGCATACCTTCATTGAAGGTTGTGCGTCAGAGCTGGCAACTCGGCACTTAAAAATCTACTGCCAATCATTAGCGGACCGGAGTTCCACTGTGGCGACCCCTAACCAGGAAAAGCCGAAAACGCAACAACATTCCCTGCCTGCAACAGGAGTTTCGATGGTGGGCACAGGCCTGTCACCACAACAAGGGACAGCCTTTCACTTTACCCACAGCCAGGCAGACATTAACAACAGATGCATCAGACTATGCCTGGGGGCCCATATGGCAGGAAGATGTATTCAGGGCACATGGTCCGCAAGTTAAATGCATCTACGTATCAATCAAAAAGAGATGCTAGCTGTTCAAAATGCCCTGATAGCCTTCAAGGATCTACTTCATCCAGGACAACTATTGATAAAGATGGACAATACTACAGTCATGTGGTACATAAACAAGCAGGGAGGCGCACATTTCTACCCCCTTTGCAGACTAGCCATGACTTTGTGGGACACAGCATTGACTTACCAAGTACATCTGCAAGCACAATACCTGCCAGGAAGGATAAATTATCTGGCAGACGAACTAAGCAGAAACCTAATGGATCCCCATGAGTGGAAATTGGATCCACAAGTCTTCAGCATGATAACAAGGAAATGGGGATGCCCGGACATAGACCTCTTTGCATCGCCTCACAACTGCCAACTACAGAAATTCTGCACAAGGACTTCTCACAAGCTAGCATGGAAAATGGATGCTCTGTCTTTCAGCTGGAAAAACTTAACAGTATATACCTTTCCCCCACTGCCTCTCCTCCCCAAGGTACTCCTAAAGGTCAGACAAGAGAAGCCAAAAATTATACTGATTGCCCCAGACTGGCCCCGCCAGCACTGGTACCCAATCCTAATGAGCTTGTCTCAATGCCCAGCCTGGACATTGCCTCAAATTCCTCACTTATTGAGCAAACAAAACAGTCAGATCCTGCACAGCCAATTCAGGACCTTATACCTGGCAGCATGGCGGATAATGTAACCATTCAAAACACACCTCTGTCTAAAGCAGTGATGGATGTTATTTTGGAGGCCAAGAGGCCTAGCACCAGAAAATCTTATGCAGAAAAATGGAAGAGATTCTGTGCTTGGAACCAGACACAAGTAATTGACACAATTGTACCAAATATTCCTCAGATTTTACAATACTTAACTGAGATGCTGGACAAAGGCCTATCCTTTTTCTCAATTAAGATCCATGCCTCTGCCATTTCAGCTCACTACAATACAGAACCACCTCTATTCTCTTATCCATTACTTAAGGCAGTACATCAGAGGGGCCAAAAACAAAAGACCCCCAAGGAGAGCACCAGTACCTGCATGGGACCTAAATTATGTCTTAGAAAAACTCACACTGCCTCCATTTGAAATACCCTCTACAGCTGATATAAAATTCTTATCTTGGAAAACAGCTTTGCTCCTAGCAATAACCTCTGCAAGACGAGTCTCAGAGTTATAGGCACTCATGGCTGTGGAACCCTTTATCATTTTCCATCAGGACAGGGTTTCTCTGAGGACAAACCCGACATTTATGCTTAAGGTAGTGTCCAGTGTGGCCCTGAATCAAACAATTCATTTGCCTACCTTTTATCCAAACCCACAGAATAAGGGTGAGAGACTTCTGCATTCTTTGGACATTCACAGGCAGCTACGCTTCTACTTGGACAGAACCAAAGCTTTCAGAAAAACTGAACAACTTCTAGTGGCTTATGCTGCAGGATCACAAGGAAAGGCTATCTCAAAGCAGACTATTTCAAAATGGATAGGCCACTGCATTTGTTTCTGCTATTCATAGCATGGCAAATCAGTGCCTAAGGGCATTAGGCCACATTCAACCAGAGCAGCAGCCACTTCAGCAGCCTTCTTCAGAGGAGTACCAACCAAAGACATCTTAGAGTCTGCAACTTGGAGTTCAGTGCACACTTTTACAAAGCACTATCACTTACCTCTCTACTCTAAATCTAGAGCAGGCTTTGCTACTGCAGTTCTGCAGGGCCTCATAGCCACTCCCAATCCTATTTAGCCCCAGCTGCCCAACCATAGCTTTGGGATTCAACCCAATTGTAATGACTGCAAGAGTGAAACACGATGAACATAGTACTGTTGTGTACCTACCATAAATGTAGATGTTCGAGTGTATTCACTGGTGCAGTCCAGGTTACCCACCCACCATCCCCCTTTCCTTTGCTGGGTCTATCTGTACTTCTCTATTCTATACAACCTATGTGGTGTATTTGCTTGTAGATGAAGGCAGAGTTTTACTTTACTGCTTGCATGTTTATTGGCATAAATTAGCCTACCCTTTTGGGGGCACCTGACATCTGGGGCAAGAAAAACTGAATAAAATGGCATCGGCTGCATCTTTTATACCCCTGGCACACTGACATCAGGGAGGAGGCGATAGCAACCGACGCCGGACCAGGACTTTGGAATTCAGGCCGACTGCGGGTAGCCTGCCAGCAGGATAACCCAATTGTAATGACTGCAACAGTGAATACACTTGAACATCTACATTTATGGTAGGTACACAACTGTACTTTCTTTTTGGTGCCAAAGAAAATGTGGGACCTAAGGACCATTCTGGACCTCTCTACCCTGAACCTGTCAGTTGCCAAAGAGAAGTTGCAGATGGTCACACTACAGTCCATCATGCCATACCTGCAAGAAAGTGACTGGATGTGCTCGTTAGATCTCCAGGATGCTTACTGTCACATAAAAATGCACAGAAGCTCCAGGAGGTTCCTCCACTTCTGGCTAGGGGCCAATCATTATCAGTTTCGATCCCTACCCTTTGGTCTCACCACAGCCCCCAGCGTGTTTACCAAAGTGATGGCAGTTGTAGCAGGTCACTTGAGGCTTCAGGGGATTCAGGTCTATCTGTACCCGGATGATTGGCTCCTCACTGCTCTCACCAGGCGTCTACTTTCCCAAACCAGGGATTACTTTCTGACATTTGCCCTGAGTTTGGGTATCACAATCAACACATCCAAATCTCTACTAGAGCCTCTACAGGTAATAGACTACATTGGTGCCAGGATAGACGCACTCCAGTGCAAAGTGTTTCTGACCTCGGAGAGAGTTCAAAACCTCAGGATGCATGTCTCCCTGATTTACAGTTCTCACTTCCCGACAGCAAAATCAATGTTGAGGGCCCTAGGCTCGATGACAGTGACCATAACTCTTCTTCCGTGTGCTCTGCTACACATGCGGATTCTTCAGTGGACTTTAGCGGTTCAGTGGTCCCTGTTGGAATTATCACTAACCTATCCTATCCACCTAAGTCAAGTGTGTCGGTCGTCCCTCATATGGCGGATGAGCTCTCCGGACATTTTGGAGTGACGACCCTTTGTTCCAGCCCTGGCCCAAACCACAGTGACCACAGATGCCTCCCAACTCAAGTGGAGGGGGCATTGTTCGGGCAGGACAGTCCAAGGCCTGTGGTCCCCCATAGAGACCAGCTTGCATATCAATGTCCTAGAGATGAGGGTGGTCCTTCTAGCGTTGCAGGCCCTTCATGCCTTTCTTCCTCTGGGGACAATTGCCATTCAATCAGACAACATGTTTGTAGTCTGGTATGTCAACAAACATGAAGGGACCAAATCTTACCCCCTTTGTCGCGAGGCCATGATAGTGTGGGAACGGGCGATCTCCACCGGTCACTTTCTCATCGCAGTGCACATTTCAGGACGGTCCAACATTCTAGCAGACAGGCTAAGTCAGACCATTCTGATGCCTTACGAGTGGTCTCAGAATCTGTCAGTAGCGGAACAGATCTTCAGCGAGTGGGGTCAACCTTGCTGCAGTCTCTTTGTATCTCCTTCCAATGCGAAGTGCAGCAGGTTTTTCACTCTGAAACCCCTGCCGGGGGTGTCCCCCAGAGATGCTCTAGTTCATGCTTGGCCTCGCAGTCTTCTGTAAGCTTACCCACCAGCTCCACTCATTCCAAGGTTTCTGCAGAAAACTTGTCGACTGGGGAGCAAGGTGATCCTCATTGCGCCATTCTGGCCTCGCCAGGTATGGTTTCCCTTCCCTTTGGTCTCACCTTCTGGCTCCACCCTGGATCCTAGATCCCATTCAGGATCTGATTTCACACCCGTCGGGGGTGCCTCATCCGAGTCTGGACGGCCTGAAGCTCACGGCTTGGCTGCTCCAGTTCCTGTGATTGCTAGGACTCCCCGGACTTTCCTCCTCAGTTAAGTCTGTTTTGGTAGCTGCTCATAAGTCTTCAACCAGAAAGGTTTATCGCAGCAAGTGGAAACGTTTTTCTTTCTGGGCCTCTCAGGGGAGTTTAGATCCTTTCACGGCTCCTATTTCCACTATTCATGATTTTCTAGCTGATATTCTCCACCATGAAGCTAATTTTTCTACTGTCAAAGTTCAGTTCGCTGCCAGTTCTCATTTTCATGTGGGTGAGAATTCTGCATCCTTGGCATCTTCTAGACTGTCAAGACGTAAAAATGAGAACTACAACCAGTGGTACACAGCAGAGATAGATCCAAATTGTAGTTTAATGTAAAGAATAAAACACAGATGAGCACTTTCGCATATAGCTTCTTCAGGTCAAAAAAAAAACAGAGTAAAGCACTGACTACTTATAGTACAAACTCAATAGTGCATAAAGGTACAACCTGCCTACATGTACACCACATGTGCATCTAATCGGCGTTTTTATTGCCACATCTCCAGTGCTCTGTGGATGGATGCCATCCTTCTCAGTGTATCTTTGCAGCGCTTCTGGACTACCTGTGCACCCTTCCTCTTTACTGATTTCCAACATGGCCAACTTCTTTTAATATATTCATCATTGCTAATATTCCTTTCTAAAAGCATTCCTCTGCCTATATTTCATCCAGTTTACTCAGCTTACCAAAAGTAAACTCAACATACCACTTCATTAATTGCCTGTAAATGATTCCAGCTCTTTCCTTTTTTACCTGGCTGCATTTTTTTTCCTAAAGCTAAGCCTACCTAATAATTTACTGTTTCTTCACCTGTGTCTTTATGCATCTCCTCCTTATTAATTGTTAGCTCTACGAATCTACCAGTATAACAGCCAACCTCCTTTTCTGTAAATTTTATTATTCTGAGAAACAAAAAAAACATTAATTTAACCATTCATCCGTTTGGTCCCTCACCGTGCTAATGCCCTTTTTTACCAAATTACTAGCTTTCCTTCCAACTCGTAAGTGCAGCTTCACTATAGATCTGTAATATTTCTGTCCCCTTTGTCTGTGAGCTGCATATGACACCCAACCAACTTATTAATCATCATATCAGTGCCATCCTCTACCGTGCTCATTATGTTTCTACTTCCAGCCCTTTTCCCAGGCAATTCTTCCTAAATGTTCATTTTCTATGTCTCTCAGCCTTTGCATGATGTTTATACTTGGTCTCATATTGCCTGAAATCAGACGTGCTTTGTCCTCCAGCTTTCCTGTCAGCCCAAATTACATTGTTTGCGATCCTTCCTCTTTTGCTTTTCCACACAAACCTGTCACAAACTAGATGGATATCTCCTATAATATTATTTAGATTGCTGATTTGTATATGCCAATCAGAAGTATGTGCAGAAGAGTCATAGTGCAAACTATTAATATTCTACCTCCAAGTGTCCCATGTGTACTAAATCTACCTGTCCATAAAACCAACATTTCCCCTATCTTTGTTTTAAGATCTGCCTAGTTCATGTCTCTAATGCCAGCTACCGTTCTATACACTTTAAGCCCCAAATGCTCCCTCCCCATCTTTTCAGGGAATTCAAAATATATCTCCATGTTTTACTTGCAATTTTAATTACCACAGAATTTTGGAAGTGGTAATTAAGTCCTGATGCATGACCAAAATTACCGAACATCTTCAGTGTTCAATACTTGGTAACAGTTTCAAGAAGCGTCATGCAGTCATCTGTAAACAGATTAATACCAATAATTTTCTTACCATAATTCTGCATTGTCCCACTTTTCCTTATCTGTACAACCACAAGGCATTCTATAGCTATGTCAAGAATCTAAATGGCAATGCTCAGATCTGCTCTGAGCTACAACAAAATGGCATTAAATAAACTGATCCCAAGGATATTGCCAATATCCTGGCAGATCGATTCAGTGCAAACTTCACCCCCATCTCACCCCCTAAAGGACCCATCTCAATACTGAAAGATTGCCAAATTCCGGTAATAACGGCCACACAGGTAAAAAAATGCACTCTCTAAAGCTAAGAATACAGCATCCATGGAACCAGACGACATCCCAGGCTGTGTACTACATGAATTACAAAATGAACTGGCACCTCACCTAAGTGTCATGTTTAATCATAGCCTCACCTCAGGCTTTGTGCCCACTGAGTGGCGCACAGCTACAGTTATCCCACTCCACAAGGAGGGATCCACCTTGTATCCTGGGAACTACTGCCCCATCAGTCTGATGAGCCTGATCTGCAAGGCCATGGAACGTATTATCATGGAACTTCTAAACAAAGACATTGTTAACCTTCAAACACTGGACCCCACGCAGTTTGGTTTCGTGAAGGGCAGATCTTGTCTCCCGAACCTGATTGACTTCTTCGAATCAGTCTCCAGAGCCGTGGACATGGGTAAGGTGGTCCACACAGCCCATCTCTACCTTGCCAAGGCCATCGACACCATCCCCCACTCTGGAATCATAGATAAACTTATAAAGCTGGGCATTAATTCCCATGTCACTTGATGGGTTGCCAACTGGCTTACTGACAGAACCCACACTGTAAAGGTAGCCAACTCCAAATCAAGCTCCAGGCAAGTGTCAAGTGGAGTACCTCAGGGTTCAGTCCTGGGACCGCTCTTGTTTGGCATCTACTTTTCTGAAGTACAGGCCAACACTAAGGAACTCTGGCTAACAAAGTTCACAGATGACTGCAAACTGGGAGCCATTATTGAATCCCCAAATGATGTGGATATTCTACAAAAGGGTCTTACAGAAACAGATGCTTGGTGCCAGAGCCATGGGCTCAAGCTCAATGCCAAGAAATGTATAGTTATCACCTTTGGGAAAAAACATGTACCGATGAATTACCACGTAGGTGGCAGTACACTAAACACCGAAAGTGTGATAAGAGACTTGGGGACACAGGTGGACAGTGGTCTCACCTTTGGTAACCACATTGCCACAATAGTCAGGAAATCTTTCTATGTGGCACACCTCATCACTAAGGGCTTTTCATCCAGAAAAAAGGAGGTCATTGTCCCACTGTACTCATCCCTCATTAGACTCATTATAGAATACAACACCCCGTTTGGTATGTACCTCTCAAGACATCTGCAACAACTGGAAAGGCCGCAGAAATACCTCAATAAAAGAATCACAGGCCTAAAGCAGATGCCCTATGCTGACCATCTAAATAAAACTCCACCTATACTCTGTCGCATGTCGTCTACTCAGAGGCGATCTCTGCTTAACATACAAGGCCATGTCAGACCCAGAGCTGTTGGACATGCTACACTTAAAGAAATCCCAATCCCTCAGAGAGAGACGCTCCAGAGATCTAAACCTTGTCATCACAATGAACAAAACATGCTGAAGGGATAGTTCCTGACCCAGAGACTCCCCAGAATGTGGAATAGACTGCCCATACATGTCGAGCAGAGCGCCTCTTTGGCCCTCTTCAAAATGAACCTTGATGATTGGATGGGAGATAGGAAATTCACCCCAGGGAACACGTCAGTCGCCCTACTAGACAGGGGTCCAGGGAAGTAAATACTGTGGGAAGAAATAGCCAGGGAATTGTTATGGCTAGGCTTGTATAGGCCCAAGGGCAGATAGCCTAGTACCAATCTATGAACCAAACATTCATTTACCATTAAAAATAATTCTGGTGATAAACAACAATCTTGATGGGTTTATCTTTCTAATACTATTTCTTCTGTAAGTTTACCATTTGTATGGCTTTCACTTCCTTCAGCCACATACCATTACCAGTAGTGTCTGTCAGTGTATCGTCATAAAATCCCATGATAAGTAATAAGGGCTTTTTGAATGTCCGTCAACACAGTTCTTGCTTTTCCCTCAACCCATTCTACAAAATATGTAAGAGTATGCCAAGTAATCCATGGATTAGCTCCAGTTAATTAAACCAACTTGTTCATTACCTGTTAGTCTTGGTGGGACTTTTTCACTCTTGACATCAAAACATGAGTAAAATGTTAGTATCTACATTGCATAAAGATACAAGGTGATACTTTTTGGCGTTTGTCTCCTTCCCTTTCTGTTTATACAATACTGTTGCTGTAGCATCTGCCATAGGTTTGGTTAATCTCTCTTTTTCTGTATTATCATTGAACATATCTATCATTGTTCTGCTCATCTGAAAGTCCACTCTTTTGTAGAAGTCACTGGAGGTTCCCATCTGGACTACTTGCTGTACTCCTTTTCATATGCCTAATGCCCTGACTTGCCTCCCCCTATCAGCATTTCCTATCAACAAATGTATTGCCTGTTGCTTCTCCTCATCCAGCACATATCCTTTTCCATTTGTAAACCAATGCACATTGGGAGTTCATCCTTATATAAGGACAGTGTAATAACATCAAAATTGTGCCCTTATTTGCTCACTTGTATGGCTTTCCCTCTCTCCTTTTGTCCTCCACTGAACTGATTCAAGCTTTCCTTCTCTGATCCTTAATCCTTCACATCAGCATCTTGATGTCATTTTCTCCCTTCATCAGCCATCCTGCCCTTCTTCTTGACAACTTGGCTTTTATCTTTGATTTCTCATATTTATTTCAGTTTATATCCTGAGTGTCTGCCTCTCCTTCTTCAACACTTTGCAACTTCCTAAGCCTGTCCTTTACAACTTTCACTTCCTGCTTCCTGCCTTTTTTCATCATCCCTTTTCTAGCCACAGTTACTACTCCAGGCAGCTTTAACCCCATCCCATTCACAGATTCCTGTTGTGCACTTGGAGTTTCTTTGTGGTCTTCCTATACATATTCTGTGCCCATTTAATATTGTCTGCATTCATCCAGAGCCCTGGATGCTGTTTCCATGCCCTATTGTTTGTTTTTCTAATTCATAACTCATCTTAATAGTGGCTTGATCCAATACGTTTCTTTCCCTGCAGTGTACAGCTATGATTTCCTCAAGTGTTTTCCTATCCATCAGTAGTCTGTCTAACCTACTAGCTTGTTTTGTTTCACACCTTCAGAATATAAAACCTGCCACTGCTTATCTTAATTCTTCATACACATCCAACGGTCTTTTCTGCCTCATCGCTTCAGCTAATGTATTGACTGTACCTGTGAAATTCATCTACTCTAAATTTCTTATCCGTTTTGGGGTATAACACTACATTGAAATAATCCTGTATGACTTCTCTGTCTCCTCCTTTCTGTAGTACTTGCAAATTCTTTAATCAGTCATGAAAATCTTCAGGTCCGTCTGTACTGGACCCATAGAAAGAGCTCAATACCAGTTCTGTGTCCCTCCTCTTGGTGATCTGCCTTCCTCAACTTTGACTTCCTTCACTACCTTCCATTGTTCAATGAAACTGCTTAAAATCCTCACTTCCCCTCTACCTCCTCATTTTGCACACCTTGAAGCTAGCTACATATTGTCCCTTTTTTCTAACTATACTTGACTCTCTTGCAGTTTTCAAGTAAACAAGCTGTAAACATCTGATAATGGTGAAGGAAATATTGTGGTGCATTAACAAAACTTATTATAAAAAGTACATTTACTGTAATGTTTCAACATGTCATAAAATGTAGTGTCACATACTGATAAATTCAGTCTAAGCTTTTACTTGTAGGTATTTTGTTAACAGCAGGCAGTATTTACATATTTGACTTTCTTGCATCTTTTCAATTAAGCAGGCTGTAAACTAACAAGGCCCCTGTGAGGCTGGCAATATGACTCCACTGTTTTGCAAGCTACAAACACATGCTTATTTAAACAGAGTAGCAAATAGAGAACAGTAAAATAAACAACAATATTTTCCAGTAAGTACGGCTGTAACTGTTAAGGTTCTTCGGGTTTCACTGTTGCAGTCATCACCTATGGGTTATCCCTGCTGTAGTAGCCCTCGGCCGGCCCAAATACCAGAGTCATTGTTTTTTTGCGTTGGCTGCAGTCTGACATCAGGTTCTCAGTGCTATAAAGCAAGGCAGCTGACATCATTACATCAGTCTTTCTTGCCATGGAGCCTGTAGCAGAAGCAGTTCACACGAGTGCCAGTTGGTCGCTACCAGAAGTTGAATTTCAGCTGAAAACATCTAAAGCTAAATACCCCATTGGGGATTCTTTTTTTCTTGCACTAACAGATATCCAAAAAAATTAACAATTGTCTCACCTGTGTAAAACAGATCCCACACTGAGACTTCCATTCTTACTATGTCACTTGTTTAGGCCCAGACCACGATGTCTCCCATTGCCGGTTCTGTGCCCTCTTTAATGCAAGAACCATTCGCAGTAGAGCTCTTTTTGTAGACAGTTATTTTTGTATTCCGTCTTCGCATTCTGATATGGTGTCAGTTAGCCAACAATCTGTACATTCCGAAAAAACGTAGAGATAAAGATAGAGGCAGACCTCACAAGGCTAAGCCTTCTGACGATGCTACCACTAAGCAGGTTATCAGTTCTCCGGAATTCAGTGAGGTGTTTTCGCAGCCCCTGATGCACGATTCGATATCTACGCAGGTCCCTACCGAGACCCTTTCGGAGTCTGGTATGCCGCAGAAATCTTCTTCGTCTTTCAAGTGTTTGGCTGTCTCTGCCTCGGTTGGGTCCGGAGCCGCGACACAGGCACCAGCTTCTGAGGAGGCCTTTCGCACTACCAAATCTAGACAAAAACTGACGTCTTCACTTCCGACTACCATTTCTCTCAGACAGACGGATTCTGTCAGGCCTAGAAGCCAGGCCACTCCTAGAAAATCTGCTTCTAGCCACCATCTTGCTACTGCTCCACCACCCCAAGCACAAATGCTTAAAATGGCGAAGGATCTCATCTCCCTTACCTTAGGTAGTCAGGTCACAACTTCTAAAAGGAAAAGGCACCCTTCTCCAGAAATTATGACAGAACAGGATTCTGAGGAATCTGACTATTCAGTTTTTGAAGAGGAACAGCATCCCTTAACTGCTTATGAGGATTCAGATGCAGAAGAATCCATCCCTTCTGCTTCCTCTCCAGAGCAGCTTTCCTTTGGGGAAACCCTTCACTCCCTCAGGGAACATTTCCAGTGGGACTCTCAGGATTTCCCACAGTCTAAGAAAAGACATAGAGTGTTTCTGGACCTGCCCCAGCACAGACCCCTGGCCATCCCAACTATTTTAGAAGTGGTGGATGATGTTTTCCATGAATCCAGCTTAGCCCCTGACACCCTCCCTCCTGCTCCCACTAAACCTGACAGGTACTACAGAGTACCGGATTCTCACAAATACCTGTACAGAAATCCTGCTGCAGACCCAGAGGTCATTACACAGGGACCTAAAGGAGCTAAGACTAGTTCTGCCGAGAATCCTCTTCCTTCTGACAAGGACTTAAATACACTGAAACCCCTCACTTCTCCTAAGGACCCTGTTCATACAATCCAGAAATATCCAGCAAACAATAAAAAGCAGAGTCCAAACAGACCGGCGCAAGTTAAACTATTTATTGTTAAAAAACAGACGTTAGCACTTCCGGGTAAAATCCCTTCTTCAGACAACTACATATAAAATAAAATGTCTTTTTATATCATTAAGAACATAGATTAAATATTAATCAACCAATCATAGACATTATTTAACCCACCTCCTCTTTAAAGCAGGTTTTAAAGGGATAGAGCTATTTAGCCCAGGAGAGCTATCAGCTGTTAGCTTTATAATCCATTGTAATTCAGTGCATTCTGTAATATTCACGACATCCCCCCTCTTTTATTCATTCTGATGATATGTAGCACCAAAAAGGAGAAAACATGGTCAGAAAAAGTGCAACGTGCTGATAAAGAGCATTATGTTCATCCTTTAACCTGATAGAAGATAATAATTTAAAATTCTAGTCTTTAATTTACAGTTTGTCTTGCCCACATAAAAACTGGGGCAAGGTCTGCACTGTGCCAAATAAATCACATTCTCAGTGTGACAATCCGCATAAAAGTCAAAAGTATACCTTTTACTGGTGTTAGGATGTAAAAAATAATTGTGACTGCTTATATAAGCACATGCTTTGCAGTGCTTACACAGAAATGTGCCTAACGTATCAGAAACAAATGTGCTGATGTCCTTCAAGGATGCATCTGCAGTCCTTACAAATGGGTTGTCCTGTCGTCAGGCAGCCCTTCGGTCGGCCGGATTCCAAAGTCTGGGTCTGGCCTCGGCTGGTGTCGCACTTCACCCGACGTCATAGCTGCAGTTCTTCGGGTATAAAGGCATCAGCCGACGCCATTTTCCTCAGTCTTTCTTGCTGCGTGGTGCCCGAAGCAGAAGCTGTTCGCAAGTGCCGGTCGGTCAGATCCAGAGATTACTACTACCGAATACTACTTCGAAGACTTCTAAAAGCTAAGTACCCCGTTGGGGACTCTTTCTTGCCTCAGCCGATGTCAGAAAAAGTGAATAACTGTTTAACTTGTGGGAAACAAATACCTCATAAAGATTTCCACTCTTACTGCTTACCTTGTTTAGGCCCAGACCACGACGTAGCAGCTTGTCTAGCCTGTGCTTCTTTTAACCGACGGACGCTTAGACGTCGATCGGAGTTTGCTGAGCAGTTTTTCGGCTCTGATTTTGCCTATATTATGCCGTTGGATCCTCCGACTACACAAATTACCAAAAAACGCAAAGAAAAGGACTGACACTCGCGGTCCGCTGTTTCGGCCGAAACCGCGGTTAAGCAAACTGCGAATGTCTCGGTTTCGGCCGAAACCGAGCAAGCGGTTCTTTCTTCAGCCGAAGCCATGCCTTCTACCGAGGCCTCTTCTAACCTGGTAGAATCTTCTTGCTTTTCATACCTGGTTCATGACAGAATAAATCTTTTAAATTACTGTTGTGTTTAAAAGTAAATCTGGGTTCAGCATCTAATTTGTCCCTCAGGCTCTCATCACTCTTAAGAATTTTCCAATTTTGCCTAATAATATTGCAAATACCGTATATATTATTACTATAGCGCAACATAATCCTGGGCTTACTTCCATAGTTAGAATGTCTCTTGACCATATTTGCTACTGAACCACGATTGTCAGAGAACCAAGGTCTGGACCTATCATTCCTACAACATAGAACTATAGCCTTCCCTTTTTCTGTCCAATGTTGGGAATAACCCCTATCAGACAAATGTCCATGTAGCACATCCAGTTCTTTAAAAAAAAAATCATTATCCGTACATAACCGGGATACTCTATGCCCTTGTCCCAGTACTATATTCTGGAAGGTATGCCTAGGATGCATACTATGAGAATCCAAATAGTGATTCCACCAATATGCCTTTCTATATAGAATTGTATCCAACTTCCCCATAGGATTCTTAGTCAGAGTAACATCCAGAAAAGCAATGGTATTTTCACTAAAAGTAGTTGTGACTCTTAGAAAGCTGGTGGTGCTTTCCAAGTATTCAACAAAACATGTCAACTCTCCTGCATCCTGCCCCAACAAAAAAAATGTCGCCAACAAATCTAGCATAATATACAAGGGCTTCTGTCCACTGATGATTATATCCAAGTACTTTATAATCCTCCCATAAAGCTAATACTAGATTAGCGTGCAAGTTGGCACAAGGTGTGCCCGTGGCTACTCCCTGTTTTTGCCTATAGTGAGCCCCATTACCTAAAAATATGTTATTTTCCAACACCAACTTCAGCGCCTCATAGGTTCATAGGTTCATACTAGGCTATCTACCCTGGGGCATTTATAAGCCTAGCCCGATTGTGTTTGGCTTACGCCACCCCTTGATTTGAGTATACTGTGCCCTTTTTAAAGTTTAGTTTACTGTGCCTCTGTCTAATAGGGACAGGGAAGTAATCCCCGGGACAAACCTATGATCCCCCATCCACTCATCAAGATTCTTCTTGAAGAGAGTCAGTGAGGTGCTCTGCCTAACATGAACTGGAATTCTATTCCAGAGCGAAGGGAGCCTCTGGGTTATGAATCTGTCCCTCCAGCATGTTCTATTTATTTTTGTGCTGAGGTTCAAGTCCCTCGAGCGCGTGGCTCTAAGGGATTTAGATTTACTGAGGTGGAGTATGTCCATTAATTCTGGGTTGGACATAGCTTTATATGTCAGGCATAGATCGCCTCGAAGTAGGCGGTATGCAACTGAGTAGAGCTGGAGTTTTTTTAACCGAGCAGCATATGGCATCTGTTTGAGTCCCTTGATCCTCCTGGTGAGGTTCTTTTGGGGTCTTTCTAATTGCTGCAGGTGTCGGGTAAGGTACATCCCAAAGGGGGCATTGTATTCTGTGATGGGCCTGATAAGGGATGAATAAAGGGGCACGATTACCTCTCTTGATCTAGATGTGAATCCTTTCATGATGAGGTGGGCTATGTAGAAGGTCTTTCTAACCACTTTGGCAATGTGGTTGTCAAAGGAGAGATTGCGACCATTGCAATATAGGCTGCCTACTTAAATTAAGAAGTCTGAACAGAAATTAAGAATACTAAGTACTATTTAGATATATTAGTTTTTTATACTAGCTTTACTTAAGATCTCAGCTTGTATTAAACATTTATTTATATTTATTTCCTTATTTGTTTTAACTTTTTAGATATCTATTAGTTACTTTTGTATTCAGTGTTTTTTCCAGTTGCATACTGAGCTTTGCTTCTGTATTTTCAAACTACTGTATTCAACAGGTATTGAGTGTGTGTTCAGACAAAAATTAAGACACACCTTATTAATATCTTAACTTAAGAAGTATAGGTATATGTATGTATACACATTATAGTCCTTATAATTTCTCATATGACACTTAACATAATTACTATATATATATATATATATATTTTTTATACAAGTTTTATTTATTTACATATTCATATACATTTACACAACACAACAATAATAATATATAATACAACATAATAATATAATATGATGTAATACATATGTATACATATTTTTATACATATTTTTTCTATTAATTATTATACACATACATTTATGTATATATATATTTTTTATGGTTATATATATGGATAAACTTGTTTATATACATGTACTCATATTATAGGCTTATTCTTGCTGTTTTATTAACGAATACATTACTTTCACAATAATAACATATAATTATTATTTGCTTTTCATATTTAGTTTCAAATAATTATTTTAATGTAATTATAAAAGCCTTTGTTTAAACCACTACTTTTTAGATTACTTATTCCTGTTTTCTTATACATACATATTACTTCAAAAGACTCTGTTTCTTGACTTATAAGATCAGTCTGATTTAGACGAATGCACTGATTTATCTAAACTGTATTTCAGCAATTAGTATTAACTTTAAATCAACCTTGTATGGTTTGTTGGTTTTTTCTATACAAAACTAGCTCAGTGTTATGTCTTGAGTGCTGACTCAGTTTTATTAATAAAGAAGTGGTTTTTAGATATTTATCTAATTCCATGTATTTATATACACACACATATATTTTATTGTATATAAATATAGAACACTTCTTTTATATATACATATATATATCTTTTTGCTGCTATAAGTTGTGTGTTTCTACTATATTGTTTTTAAACTTTCTTAATTTGTTAATTGATACTTTAGTTAATGATTTTAGTGACGTGAGTGTATAAATATGTAAATTAATTAAGGTGTTGAATGTCTGAGGAAGTTGCTCAAACATTGAGCGACGAAAAGCGCTTTACGTTTACTTGCAATAAACCTGTGTGTTTCAATCTTCAGTGACGCGTTGGATCATTTTTTAGTGTAAAGGAGAGATTGCTATCAACTTGGGTCCCCAGATCCCCAATTACTTTCTCTTTACTTAATGGGTTACCACCTATGTGGTAATTTGTGGGCACATTGTTTTTGCCAAAGGGTATGACTATACACTTTTTGGTATTTAGCTGTAGACCATGGCTCTAGCACCAGTTATCTGTCTCTGCAAGACCTTTTTGAAGGATGTTTGTGTCAGCTGGAAAGTCAATTATGGCGCCCAGTTTGCAGTCATCTGCGAACTTGGTGAGCCATAGTCCTCCCACGTTGGCCTGTACCTCAGAAAAGTAAATACCGAACAAGAGAGGTCCCAGGACAGAACCTTGTGGGACTCCACTTGTGACCGGTTTCGAGTCTGACATGGCTCCAGCAACTCTGACTCTGTGGGTTCTGTCTTTGAGCCAGTTTGCAACCCATCTTGTTACATAGGGGTTTATATTTAGGCTGGATAGCTTATCTATGATGCCTGAGTGGGGTATTGTGTCAAATGCCTTTGCGAGGTCCAGATAGGCTGTGTGGACTACCTTCCCTTCATCTATGGCCTTGGTGACTGTTTCGAAAAAGTCAACCAGGTTCAAAAGGCAGGATCTGCCCTTGACAAAGCCAAATTGGGTAGGATCTAGTGTGTCTAGGTCCCTAATGTCTTTGTTTATGAGTTCCGTGATGATCCTCTCCATAGCCTTGCAGACCAGGCTAGTCAGGCTTATGGGGCAATAGTTTCCAGGGTCCGCCTCTAATATTAAAGTATTGTTTTTATCATCATAAACCTTTTTTCATACAAAACTTCACTAATGGCCATCAGGCCATAATCATTGCTGATGACTGTGAACAGGTTGTTAACATCTAAGGTCACCAGTAAAGTACCATTTAAATCCAAACCTTGGCATACATCAAGTAGTTTATTCAGGAACTGACCTCAGTCCCTTAGAATGCTAGAGAACTGTGGCGATAATGCTTTTAACTTATTCTCAACCCATATGGATGTATGCTCCGTTACCCATCCTCTACCAGAGATTATAGGCCTCATGAGAGGAGGTATAGTGTTCTTATGCATTTTAAGAAAAGCTTTAAAAAGAGGAATCACTGAATATTCTATATGGAAAAATTGTATAAATCATCTTCTACCAATTCAGCTTGTTTAAGAGCCATTAAACTTTTCTTGACTTTACAAATAATCTGCTGAACCATTAAGGGGGAGATGAGTAAATAGTTGGATGTATCATTAACCAATTCACACAATGCCTCAACATATGCTGCCATATCCATAACTGTAACAGCCCCTCCTTTATCAGCTGTTTTTTTATTTAACCAGTCATCATTCATGAGATTTGCCAGTGCTTGTCTTTCTAAAAAAGTTAAATTATTAAAATTACAAGGAAGTTCTTTAAAGTATTTTTAAATGTCTGCCTCACATGTTTTAAGAGATGTACGCACCGTGGAGTGCATTGCTGGGACAAAATTACTAGGATATCTCAAAGTATTACCTTGGGTTTGCCCAGTGCCAAACATGTCTCTTAAAATCACATTTCGTCCAAACAGATTTAAATCCTAAATTACTTCACTAAGAGCAGAGGACCTACTAGGTACAAATGAAAGTCCCCTACTTAAAACATCAAGTTTTTCATTGGACAGAACAACACTAGAAATATTAAATACATTACAGTCACCATAATCAATCAGTCCATAACCTTCCGATGCTTCACCTCTCTCTGCGACAACCGGCCCCTCTTGTGCTCGCTCTTCTTCCTTACCGGAACTGGAAAACTTGGAAAACCCAACGAGTTATTGGAAGCAATGACCTGGGTTTTCGGTCTGGCTCCTGTGTTCGCCATCTGCTGCACATTCATTCGATTGACATCATCAACAAGAACTGGGTGAGCACTTATGCTGGACTCATCCATTACTGCTGGTGGAATTTCAGCTGTTGCCATAGCGGGGGGGGGGGGTGTTGTGAATATTAACGAATGCACTGAATTACAATGGGTTATAGAGCTAACAGCTGATAGCTCACCTGGGCTAAACAGCTCTATCCCTTTAAAACCTGCTTTAAAGAGGAGGCTGGTTAAGTAATGTCTATGATTGGTTGATTAATATTTAATCTATGTTCTTAATGATATATAAAGACGTTTTATTTTATATGTAATTGTCTGAAGAAGGAATTTTATCCGAAAGGGCTAACGTCTGTTTTTTAAAAATAAATAATTTAACTTGTGCCTGTCTGTTTGGACTCTGCTTTTTATTGTTTGCTAGACATTTCTGGATTGTACGAGCAATGTCCTTAGGAGAAGTGAGGGGCATCAGTGTATTTATGTTTTTGTTTATTGGTTTCCTCTCCTTCTCGCATGGCCGCACCTCTGGATGCAGATATTGAACTGGGTTATCATCCCACACAAACGGCCTTTGGGATCTGTCAATGAAAGATTTAAGAACAATGTGCATTCTGTTGTGAATCCATTGCTCATCATTAACCTAGTGAGAAACAGAGAATGTGATAATGAACATTCTAATGGTGAGGTGGTTAATGTGACTTTTTTTGAACTTTTGTCATCCTTGGACAGTACTTTAAGAAAGTTGAAATGTCTGCAATGACAGATGTTTCATATGGAAGCATGTCTGGAGTATAAGATAGTACCGAGAGGCATGCGGGTACTCTGTATGCCTGCGCAAGGGGATTCATTCCCCGAATTGTTAGCCCGATGGCAGCGTCTATATCATGTTGTCGAAAGACTAAAATGTCAAACGGCAATATGATCGTAAATGCCCTACATCTAAACTGTTCTTGTGGGGGGCTGTGCCCCTTCACACCCCCCCGCTAATTATATATACCAACTCCAAGATTGTACTGCAGTGAGGAAAGGGCAAATTTCCTGATCCTCACTGTACCACAATCTCGCCACAACACTCTCGATGTATGGTATTTACGATATTATTGCCGTTCGACATTTTCAAAATTCGATAACGTGAAGTAGACCCCGATGGCAGCAGATTAATGTGGGCACTATCTTCTGGTACATGAATCTCCTCATTGAGTTCGTCTTACCAGTGGAAGAAAAGCTCCGCAATGAGATTAAGGAGCTACAGAATAATTTAGAACTATATTATACATCTGAACAGCACCTTAATAAAATTACAGATGTTTTGAATAATGTAGCTTTATTTGAGAGTAAACTGCAACAGTTAAACATGAAGAAGATACATAGGGATTATCAGGAATTTTTATCTGGACATATTTTTACATGGCCACGTGAACCTCTAAGTGCTGGTTCATCGTCAGTATGTAGAGATGGTTCTATTCCCAGTTCTGCTAATACAATCAATCCTATTGTTGTTTCACATGAATGCGAGCAGCGTTTTTTTTCAGCAGATTAATGCTGTTGCTGTGGCAACAGCTGAAATTGCACCAGCAGTAATGGATGAGTCCACCGTAAGTGCTCACCTGGTTCCTGTTGATGATGTCAATTGGATGAATGTGCAGCAGATGATGAACACAGGAGCCAGACCAAAAACCCAGGTCGTTGCTTCCAATAACTCGTTGGGTTTTCCAAGTTTTCCAGTTCCGGTAAAGAAGAAGAACGAGCACAAGAGGGGCTGGTCGTCGCAGAGAGAGGTGAAGCGTCGAAAGGTTATGAACTGATTGATTATGGTGACTGTAAAGTATTTAATATTTCTTGTGTTCTGTCCAATGAACAACTTGATGTTTTAAGTAGGGGACTTTCATTTGTACCTAGTAGGTCCTCTGCTCTTAGTGAAGTAATTTTGGATTTAAATCTGTTTGGACGAAAAGTGATTTTAAGAGACATGTTTGGTACAGGACAAACTCAAGGTAATACTTTGAGACATCCTAGTACGTTTGTCCCAGCAGTGCACCCAACGGTGCATACATTTCTTAAAACATGCGAGGCAAATGTTACAAAATAATTTCAAGAGCTTCCTTGTAATTTTAATAATTTAACTTTTTTAGAAAGACAGGCATTGGCAAATCTCATGAATGATGAACGGTTAGTTATAAAACCAGTCGATAAAGGAGGAACTGTTACCGTTATGGATACGGCAGCATATGTTGAGGCATTGTGTGAAGTGGTTAATGATACATCCACCTATTTACTCATCTCCCCCTTAATGGTTAAGCAGATTATTTGTAAAGTCAAGAAAAGTTTAATGGCTCTTAAGCTGAATAGGTAGAAGATGATTTATATGAATTGTTCCATATAGAACATCCAGTGATTCCTCTTTTTAAAGCTTTGCCTAAAATGCATAAGAACACTTTACCTCCTCCCATGAGGCCTATAGTCTCTGGTCGAGGATGGGTAACGGAGCATATATCCGCATGGGTTGAGAATAAGTTAAAATCATTATTGTCACAGTTCCCTAGGATTCTATGGGACTCAGGTCAGTTCCTGAATAAATTGTTTGATGTATGTCAAGGTTTGGATTTAAATGGTACTTTACTGGTGATCATAGATGTTAACAACCTGTTCACAGTCATCACCAATGATTATGGCCTGATGGCCATTAGTGAAGTTTTGTATGGAAAAAGGGTTTATTATGATAAAACCAATACTTTAATACTAGAGGCGTTGAAGTTGGTGTTGGAAAATAACATCTTTTTATGTAATGGTGCTCACTATAGGTAAAAACAGGGAGTAGCTGTGGGCACACCCTGTGCCAACTCGTACGCTAATCTAGTGTTAGCTTTTTGGGAGTGTCATAAAGTACTTGGATATAATCATCAGTGAACAGAAGCCCTTGTATATTATGCTAGATTTGTTGACAACATTTTTTTGTTGTGGGGGCAAGATGCTGGAGAGTTAACATGTTTTGTTGAATACTTCTAAAGCACCACCAGCTTTCTAAGATTTGCAACTACTTTTAGTGAAAACACCAATGCTTTTCTGGATGTTACTCTGACTAAGAATCCTATGGGGAAGTTGGATACAATTCTGTACAGAAAGGCATGTTGGAGGAATCACTATTTAGATTCTCATAGTATGTATCCTAGGCATAGCTTCCAGAATACAGTACTGGGACAAGGGCATAGAGTATCCTGGTTATGTATGGATACTGATGTTTTTTTTTGAAAGAACTGGATGTGCTACATGGACATTTGTCTGATGGGGGTTATTCTCAACACTGGACAGAAAAAGGGAAGGATATAGTTCTACGTTGTAGGAATGATAGGTCCAGACCTTGGTTCTCTGACAATGGTGGTTCAGCAGCAAATATGGCCAAGAGACATTCTAACTATGGAAGTAAGCCCAGGATTATGTTGCGCTATAGTAATAACATGAGAGCCTGAGAGACAAATTAGATGCTGAACCCAGATTTACTTTTAAACACAATAGTAATTTAAAAGATTTACTCTGTCATGAACCAGGTATGAAAAGCAAGAAGAACAGCACATTTGTTTCTGATAGGTTAGGCACTTTTCCGTGTAGGCACTGCAAAGCATGTGCTTATATAAGTAGTCAAAATTATTTTTCACATCCTAACACCAGTAGAAGGTATACTTTTGACTTTTATGCGGATTGTCACACTGAGAATGTGATTTATTTGGCACAGTGCAGGCCTTGCCCCAGTTTTTATGTGGGCAAGACAAACTGTAAATTAAAGACTAGAATTTTAAATCATTATCTTCTATCAGGTCGAAGGGTGAACATAATGCTCTTTATCAGCATGTTGCACTTTTTCCTGACCATGTTTTCTCCTTTTTGGTGCAACATAAAAGAATGAATAAAGGGGGGGGGTTGTGAATATTACAGAATGCATTGAATTACAATGGATTATAGAGCTAGCAGCTGATAACTCACCTGGGCTAAACAGCTCTATCCCTTTAAAACCTGCTTTAAAGAGGAGGTGAGTTAAATAATGTCTATGATTGGTTGATTAATATTTAATCTATGTTCTTAATGATATATAAAGATATTTTGTTTCATTTGTAGTTGTCTGAAGAGGGGATTTTACCCAAAAGTGCTAACGTCTGATGTTATGTAGTCCAATCTCGCCTACATTCTTACCCGTGGGTTCGAAGCCGAACCTCGGCTCCGACTCAGCCATACTCTAGCTCGAAGTCTTTCAGTTGGCTGGGCTAAGACGGCATCCCATGCTGCACTGCTCCCTTTCCCCAGATCTCGTTTGCCGCTTGTATAACTTGGACATGGTCTCGCTCTTGGCTGTGGCTAAGTATCACTTTTGTCTTTATTGACAGTTTTTTGCTTAAAAAAAAAAAAAAAAAAAGCTATTTTCATAGCTGTGTGTTGTGTGGGTGTGTGTATACTGGTCTAATATTTGGTGTACATTTTTATTATTGTCTTTTGTGGTGTCCCGCTAACTGTTTCCCCTACGGGCTAGGCCCATTTCAATCAGAGGACCTAGTTCGCCCCTTCTTCTGTGTTGCTTGTTAGTGTTAGTAGGTACCTATCCCTCGGGCTAGGACCGTTCAAGTTAGAGGACCTAGTCTTTTCCTTGTGTTCCTGTTGAGACCGATTAGGTTAGAGGTCTTTTGTATTTGTCTGTTGGTTTTGCTTAGTTCCCGCGCTTTATATATTAACAGTTGATCGTTATTAACGGTGGTGTTTTCTCACTTTATGTCAAAGGATACGAAAGCGTATAAGCCCTCGAGCTTTAAGAAATGTACTAAGTGTGGTTATAAGATGTCTATGAACACACTGTTTGTGTTTATTGTCTGGGGGCTATTCACTTCCAAGAATCTTATACATTTTGCCATGCATTTAGCCCACGTGTTCTTCAGGAGAGGAAGAACAAACTAATTTTGAAAGGACTCTTGAAACCCTCCTTTGAGGAGGATTTGGGAAGGGCTTCTAGCTTCAAGTCCTCTCCCTCTAAGAGCAAAACTTCTAAGGCTAAAAAGCATTCTCCGGCTCCATCTGTATCCTCAGAGCCTCCGGCGAAAGTAGTGAAATCTACTGTGGCATCCTTGGCTCCACTGTCCTCGGAGCTGCAGGAAGTTAGTGTATTGACCGAATCTGCTTCGGCTCTAAGTCCCTCGGAGCCAATTGCAGAGGTGCTAGTTTGGAGCCAGTCTCCAAATTTTAGGCCGGTCTCTCATCCTCATAGGTCTCTTTCGGTGAGGAAGTCTAGATCTCCTTCCTTATCTTCTAGGTCCTCCAGGACTCTTTCAGATGTGGATGTAGATAGAGTGGTGCAGAGACTGCTCCATTCACTGGTACTGGCACAATTGTTTTCAGCTCCAGCCCAGTCGGCTCCGGAGCCTGTCACCCAACCTGCGTTGATACTTCCTCCTCCAGTCGAATCTCATCTTTCGGAGCCGGAGTGGTTGGCGTCGTCTGATGTTCCTAGGTCGGCTCCGATGGCCCATCCTGGCTTATCGGCTCTGGCTTCAGCTCCCACCCCGTCGGCTCCATCCACGGGGTCCAGGACTCATGGTTCCACGGTCGGACCTGAGGGGGAGGCCTCGGGTCGCTTTTCAGCTCCTACCCTCCCTCTCTGTGCTTTTGCACAAGGAAGCCTGACCCCGACTTCGGCTTCAGACCTTGTCCTTTCTGCTCCGAGGTTTTCCACAGCTGGTCGATCTTCGGAGCCGGGGAGCCAGCTTTTGAGGCCATGCGGAGCGCACTGGCCAGGTCCTCAGCGAAATCATTCGGCACTGACACTCTGTCCCCTCCAGCTCCGGTGCGGGTCTCTGATCGTCCTCTATCTTTCGACAGCGGAGACCCAAGGCCTCAGGATACCCCCATGAGTGGTCCCCATATTTCTGAGGGTGCCTCCGTGTTTTTGCCTGAGGAGCCACCCAGAAAAAGAACGTGCAAGAGGAAGCACATTGACTCCCAAGATGAGTCCCTCACGTCAGACACCGACCTCAAGGAATTGGAGGGGTCCCCCAAGTCATTTATTTCTCTGACATCCTGAAAATTTTAAAGCAGAGGGGTGACTGGCCCTCCAAAGCTCCCTCCGAGGAGGAGTTGCTGTTCCTGAAGGCCTTTGTGGCTCAGCCCTCTGCCTCCTGGGTGTCTCCACCCTTTGACAAGCTTTTAGATATGGTTTGTCCAAGGGTGTGGGAAACCCCTGACTCTGTGGAACCAGTCCCCAGGAGACCCAACATTTCTTGTCTGCCCTCTCTGACAAAGAGTTTCTATCCAAGGGAGTTCCTGTAGATGCCATGGTGGTGGCAGTGGCCACCAAGAAGGAACTGGCTGAGACTTCGTCTACCGTCCGTCCTCCTAACAAGGAGTCTAGGACCATGGACCGGTAAGGGAATCGTATGTTTTTCAGCGGCCTTTACTCTGTGGTCACTGAATTACTTATCTTATTTTACACAGCTCCAAAGAGATCTCCTGAAAGAGCTTGGAGATACTGTACAGGGTAACGCTTCTGATGCGGTGGCTTGGAAGGTCAGCGCTCAGATATCTACCCTCAACTCTGTTGCTAATTCCATGAAGCTGATCTCTTACGCAGCCGAAGGAGCGGGTAGGGCAGCAAGTTCAGGAGTTGCTCATAGAAGACACTCCTGGATGCGCCTCTGTAATTTTGCTGAGGCCTTCAAGTCTACGTTCACCAATGCCCCATTTGATGGTTCCTCCTTATTCGGAACCAAGGTGAAGGACACTCTCACTAGGTGCGAGCAAGAGGGAAAAACTCTGTCTGCTGTGGGAATTCGTTTTTCCCTACCTTCTAGGCCTTATCCCAAGACCCAGAGGGGTGGGAAGATGTGGTTCAAAAAATCGCAGAGGTTTTTGTCATGACGCACAAGGTGAGTCCCCCTCCAGAGGTAGGGAGGGGGTGGTAATTCTGGTAGACACTGCCCTAGGGGCAGAGGAGGCCCGCATAACTAGGGAGACCGCGATTCCTTTCATGGTTCTCCCTACCAACCCTCCTGATGGGAGGCCTGACTGTGCATTTCCGGAGCCAGTTTGGGTCACATTTCACTATACCCAGAGGCCTGGCAAAGTATCACTCAGGACCAATGGGTATTAAAAATAGTTTCCGAAGGATATCGCATTCCCTTCTCTTCAGCTCCCTCTCCGATCAAATAAATCCCAGATGTACCACCCAATCAAAGGGATTCCGCAGCTTCAGAGGTTTTAAAGCTGCTAGAAAAAGGAGCCATCCAGCCTGTCCCCTCAGATCAGATCAGATTATGGACTTACTCCAGATTCTTTTTGGTACCGAAGAGGACAGGGGACCTGAGACCCATCCAGTCATTTTCAGTTTCGCGCCCTACCCTTTGGTCTCACCACAGCCCCCAGGGTGTTCATCAAATGCATGGCAATGGTAACGGCTCACTTGAGACATCAGGGATTCCAAGTGTTTCTGTACCTAGACAACTGGCTCCTTTCTGCCACCACCAGACATCTACTCCTACAAACCAGAGACGCCACGATCAAACTGTGTCAGCAATTAGGCATTACTCTAAATTGGGAAAAGTCTGCCTCGTTGCCCTCTCAGCACGTCACCTTTATAGGCGCCGAGTTAGACACCGTGCTCATGAGGGTGTTTTTACCACTAGAAAGGATTCAAAGTTTACAACAGCAGGTGTACGTGTTACTCCCTTTTTGAAGAGTGAAGGCAAGATTGATCCTCAAATTGTTGGGGACGATGGCTGCTAGAATTATGCTGATTCCTTTGGCGAGGCTACACATGAGGCTCCTTCAATGGCTACTCTTCACCCAGTGGTCTCTGCAGCATCTTCCTCTTTCTCATCTCATAATAATCACAGACAGGTGCAAGCAGGATCTGCACTGGTGGCTTCACACCAGCAACCTTGACTCGGGAAAACCCTTTGTTCCATCCCTTCCGGTTGCCACAGTGACCACGGACGTCTCCCAGATAGGGTGGGGGGGCATTATCTAGGCAGGACAGTCCAAGGCACATGGCAGGAACACGTGATGCATCTGCATATCAATGTCCTGGAGATGAGAGCAGCGCTACTAGCTTTACTAGCGTTGCAAGCACTTCAGAGCTTTCTTCCTCTCAGGACAATTGCGATCCACACAGACAGTATGTCGGTGGTATGGTATCTAAACAAACAGGGAGGAACCAAGTTATACCCCCTTTGCAGAGAGGCCATGCGAGTGTGGCAGTGGGCAGTGGCTTCCCAATGTTTTCTTGTAGCAACGCACATTCCGGGGAAGTCCAGTGATTGCCGACAGGTTGAGCAGAGCTATTGTGATGCCTCACGAGTGGTCCCTTAACAATCAGGTTGTGGAGCAGATTTTCTGCAGGTGGGGTCAGCCTTGCTGCGACCTATTTGCCAGCCCCCTCAATACCAAATGCAGCTACTTCACCCTTATCCCCCCTCAGGGAGAGTCACCCAGGGACGCTCTTGTTCACGATTGGCCCTCCGGTCTACTGTATGCCTTAGTTCCCTCCTGTTCCTCTGCTGACAAAGGTTATTCAGAAAGCGCAATCTTTGGGAAGCAAAATGATTCTGATTGCTCCACACTAGCCTCGCCAAATCCTTACCTAGTGGACGCCCCCTGGATTCTGGACCCTCAACCAAATTTGCTGACTCATATGTCAGGTCAGCTCCATCCCTCTCTTCAGACCCTCTGGTTGACAGCCTGGCTCCTCCACTTCCATCATTAGTCAGGCTTCATAATTTTTCGCCGGAAGTGGTTCATATTCTGTCTTCCTCCCATAAGCCTTCCACCAGAAAAATCTATTCCAGCAAATGGAAGAGATTTTCCATTTGGGCGCATGCAAGACGAATTGATACTTATACAGCTCCAATTTCGTCAGTCCTGGAGTTCCTCTCCATGCTTTTCAACCAAGGATCAGCGGCTGCAATTATTAAGGTCCAGTTGGCAGCTATTTCCACTTTTCACGTCTCTGATGAGCCTAGTCTCATGGCACATAGACTTTGTAAGGTATTCCTGAAGGGCACTGTGCTGCTTCGTCCTCCAGTTTTTGAACCAGTTATGCCTTGGGACTTAAATTTTGTTCTGCAATGTCTCACTTCACTCCCTTTTGAGCCTGCAGCCACTTGTTATTTAAAATTTTTGACTTGGAAGACAATCTTTTTAGTAGCCATTACTTCAGCCAGACGTGTCTCGGAGCTTCAAGCCTAATCAGTTAGACCACCTTACTTGATTTTTCATAAGAACAGGGTTTCTCTCAGACCAAACCCTTCCTTTCTACCGAAAGTGGCTTCTGTTAGTAATCTAAACCAATCCATTGAACTACCTGTATTCTTTCCAGTTTTTGAACAAGGCAGGATTTAGATTTCATCAGCTGGATGTGTGCAGACAATTACGATTCTATTTACATAGAACGAAGGAGCTCAGAAAATCGGATCAGTTGTTTGTCTCATTTTCAGAAAACAGGATTGGGTCTCCTGTTTCCAAATTCACCTTGTCTAGATGGATTTCCAGTTGTATTTCATTCATTTATGCTTCAGGTGGCAGGGATTTACCATTTCGAGTGAAGGCTCATTCTACCCGATCTGTGTCTTCATCTACGGCCTTTCAGGCCAGGTTGTCTATGGATGATATTTGTGCTGCGGCTGCATGGGCATCTCCTCACACCTTTGTTACTCACTACAAGTTAAATTTGGTGTCCAGAGG
Source organism: Protopterus annectens (assembly GCF_019279795.1). Taxonomy (NCBI): domain Eukaryota; kingdom Metazoa; phylum Chordata; order Ceratodontiformes; family Protopteridae; genus Protopterus; species Protopterus annectens. The sequence continues at coordinate 1,695,962,259 of NC_056731.1, forward strand.
TTCCCCAGTGCTCAGGAGTATTTTCCACTGAGCCTCCCAGGATTCAGGTGCTGGGGACGCTGTCCCACGGGTAAGAATGTAGGCGAGATTGGACTACATAACATCAAGAAGTTATGTACTCACCCTAACGTTCGATGTATGTAGTCCATCTCGCCTCACATTCTTACTTACCCCCCCCCTCCTTCCCCCATCCTGGAGGACCTAGGGGTTAGGTATGGTTTCAAATTCCTTTTTGGTTAGTATGTTCTTCCTTCTCTATATGTTGTTGTATGTGGAGGAGTGAATGATTAGCTCACAGCAAACAAGATCTGGGGAAAGGGAGCAGTACAGCATGGGATACCGTCTTAGCCCAGCCAATTGAAAGACTTCAAGCTAGAGTATGGCCGAGTCGGAGCCGAGGTACGGCTCTGAATCCACGGGTAAGACTGTGAGGTGAGATGGACTACATCCATCGAACGTTATGGTGAGTACATAACTTCTTGTTTTTTAACAATAAATAATTTAACTTGTGCCGATTTGGACTCTGCTTTTTACTGTTTGCTGGATATTTCTGACAAGGACTGCACAGCTCTGGACAGATTGGGTAAAAAAGTATACACCTCTGCAACCTTAGCCATCAGAGCACTCCGCTGTCAGTTCCATATGTTAAAATATCAACAACACACTTTGTAACTATTAAAACAGAAGATTGCTACCTTTCCTGACTGTGCCAATTCAAAAGAGTTAGCAGATTTACTGCACTCTGCTTGTCAAGTGGCCAAACACGCATTACAATGTGGGTATGATGCCCTAGAAGCCTTTAGCAGGGCTACAGTGACAGTATCTGTTATTAGGAGACATGCATGGCTGAAGGAACAACCTCTCCCTGATCATGTCAAGTTTAAACTTATTGATGCACCCCTAGATAAGGAGTGATTGTTTGGGGAAAAAGCAGAAGAGGTGCTTAAAAAGATGGAAGACAAAGCAAAATCTATGCAAACAGTAAAAGATTTCTTTCAGATTCAACCTCCCAGATTCAGCAGGAACTTTCCCTCTAAGCACTGGGCCTTTCCTGCACCTAGCAGACAGGGCCAAGGTAAGCCCCGCAGGGACAGACCATCCAGGGCCAGCAGAGAAGCAAACAGTGGACCACTTCCATCTCTAAGGCGGAGAGTTCTAAGCCAACCTTCTATGGCAAACACTCACAATGACTCCCCCTCCCCCCTCTGCCCTCCCTTCACTCATCAAATTTAGGAGGAAGGCTCTCCCTCTTCAAAGACATTTGGCTTTCTGTAACAAAGGGCCAATGGGTCTTAAAGATAATTTTTCAGGGATACAAATTCTCTTTCAGCGAAATCCCAATTCCAAGAGGGTACCCAGACTTGCCTCCAAATCAGTGGGCAGAGGCATTGAAACAGGTCCAAACTCTTATATCCCAGGGGGCAGTAGAACCTGTCTCCTCAGATCAAACAGGCAAAGGCTTTTATTCCAGACTGTTCCTTGTTCCCAGAAAAGAGGGCACTTGGTAACCCGTCCTGGATCTATCCATTCTGAACACCTCCCTGGTGGTCCTTGGATTCAAAATGCTAGCTTTGCAGCAGCTGCTGCCTAAGCTGACAAAAAATGCCTGGCTGGTGACCCTAGACCTAAAAGATGCCTACCTCCTCATCCCCATAAGGGAATCTTGCAGTTAATTTTTGCACTTCGGGGCAGGATCACAACACTTTCAATTCTCTGCGCTGCCCATTGGCTTATCTACTGCTCTCAGAGTATTCACCAAATGCTTGGCCCCGGCCATAGCATTATGCAGACAGAGAAGTATACAGATTTACCCATACCTGGACGACTGCCTCATTCAGGCAGAGTGCAAAGAAAAGCTGCTCCAGGACCTTCTCTTTGTCAATTTACTCCTAACTTCCCTAGGGTTCACCATCAATGAGAAGAAATCAAAGCAAAACCCCACCAGGAAGATGATTTTCTTGGGAGCTGTGCTGGACACAGCATCACAAATGCCCTTCCTATCCCCAGAAAAGCAGAGCTTCCTGTCTCTCTACTTTACCCAGCTGGCTCCCAGAAGTCACCTCACTGCGAGAAAGTTCCTGCAAGCCTTGGTATACATGGCATCTTGCATCCTTCTCATTCCTCTGGTTAGGCTTCGCATGAGAAAACTTCAGTGGTATTTAATGAACCTTTAGTGCCAGCACTCTCAGTCCCTAGAGACCTCTCTTCCTCTGATCGCACGTATAAGGGCCGAGTTTCTCTGGTGAGTACATGCCTGTATCAGGAACAAGGATCTTCCCTTCATCCTCTGCCCTTCCAGCCAGACCATCACCACCGACGCCTCAGACATTGCTTGGGGCACTCACCTAGCAGGCAGGTGCACCCAAGGTCTTTGGGATGTCCAGCAACTTCACTTGCACATCAATCAGAAAGAAATTGTATGGCAGTACAAAAGGCTCTGACATCTTTCAAACCCCATTTCAGGCCAGGTGTTCTCCTTATAAAAACCGACAACACCACAGTAATGTGATATATCAACAAATATGGGGAGACCCTATCCTACCCCCTGTGCAGGTTAGCCATGAGCCTCTTTCTTACAGCCACCTCCATGGGTCTACACCTAATTGCCCAATACCTACCAGGGGTCAACAACACCCTGGCAGACTACCTAAGCAGAAACTTACTGGACCCCCATGAATGGCAGCTCCGCAAGGGACTTTTTCTGCAAATTACTTAGGAGTGGGGGACTCCAGAAGTGGATCTTTTTCCCTCGCACCTCAACCACAAGCTGCAAAATTCTGTACCAGGGAGTATCACCTCCTAGCGTGGAAGGTGGATGTCTTGACTTTCCCCTGGAACTCCCTTTTTGTGTACGCATTCCCTCCTCTGCCCCTTATTCCCAAGATACTGATCAAAATAAGGGAAGAAAGACCAAAGACCATCCTAATTGCTCCAGATTGGCCCAGACAGCATTGGTACCCCTTACTGCTCAGCCTGACCTTACAGCCCCCCAAGCAGCTTCCCCTGATCTCAGACCTCTTGACCCAGGTGAGGGGGAAAATGCTGCACCCAGACTTAGACTCTCATGCTTTCAACATGGCTTATACCTTAAAAGCTAACAAGGAGTCCCTGTTAAGCAAACCGGTCCTAGACATCATCACAGAGGCCAGAAGGCCCAGCACCAGAAAATCATAAGCATAGAAATGGAAAGTTTCGGCTCCTGGAACCAGTCCAAAGGGGCCAGTACCTTCCATCCTTCTATCCCTCTTATCCTGGCTTATCTAGACGAGTTGCTTAATAGTGGCCTCTCTTTCTCCTCCATTAAAATCCATGCCTCAGCCATTTCTGCCCATTACAATTCAAATCCACCCCTCTTTTCTCATCCTTTGATTAAGCAATTCCTCAGAGGGGCTTCTAATATCAGACCTCCCAGAAGGCCTCCCATGCCACCCTGGGACCTGAATTATGTTCTAGAAAAACTAACCTTACCTCCTTTCGAACCTGCTGCTTCTGCAGAATTGAAATACCTCTCCTGGGAAACTGCCTTCCTGCTAGCTATCACCTCAGCCAGAAGGGTATCAGAACTTCAGCCTGTCATGGCTGTTGAGCCCTTCATCATTTTCCATGCTGAAAGGGTCTCCCTGAGGACTAACTCCTACTTTATGCCCAAGGTGGAATCTGATGTGACCCTCAACCAGGCCATACACCTACCCACCTTCTTTCCCAACCCTCAAAACAAAGAGGAAAGAATTCTACACTCGCTGGACATGCACAGACAACTCGGATAATACCTGGACCATACTAAACCATTCATAAAAACAGATCAACTACTTGTCAGCTTTGCCTCTGGGGCAGGGAGGAAGCCCATTTCCAAATGGATATCACACTGTATCCATTTCTGCTACAGACTACATGGGAACCCCCCCCCCCCAAGTCTGTCCAAACCCATTCCACTAGGGCAGCCTCCACTTCCACAGCCTTCCTCAGAGGAGTCCCCACCAGTGACATCATGGAAGCTGCCACCTGGACCTCTGTCCATACCTTTACAAAGCAATACCACCTACCTCTTTTTTTCTAAGTCTAGGGCAGGGTTTGCCCCTGCAGTTCTGCAGGGCCTGCTGACTCATGCCGAGGACTCTAACCTATCCTTCCACCCCTCTCCTCAGCTTTGGGAATCCTCCCACAGGTGATGACTGCAACAGTGAAACACGAAGAACATAGTACAGTTGCGTACCATAATGTAGATGTTTGAGTGTATTCACTGTTGCAGTCCTGGTTTCCCTCCCTCCATCCCCCATATAGCATCTTCCCCTAGGGGGACCTAAGCTTCCCACTGTGGCTTTTAGCCACCAGGACCACTTTTCCTTATTTCCTTGTGCTTCTGACGGATTAGGGAAAAAAACTGATGTAATGACGTTGGATGCCTTGCATTATAGCACTGACGACCTGATGTCAGACTACAGGCGACGGCAGCCGATGCAAAAAAAATTAACTCTGGTATTCGGGCTGGCCGAGGGCTACCACAGCAGGGATAACCCACAGGTGATGACTACAACAGTGAATACACTCAAACATGTACATTTATGGTAAGTGTACATAACTGTACTTTAGTCCCAGGCATAGCCCTGCACATATTTGGCTCTTCTCTATAGAATATTTTCTGATTGCTGTCATTGTATAATGTGCATTTGTAGCCACCCAGAATAACTAATGTGTCCATTAAGTACCTGCAAAATGCCTCCTTCTACACCCTTTACTTGTAGGTGAACTGGCAGTCATGAGTATCATATGCAGTTTCAATTCCTTGCATCTGTTTCAGGATGATTGGGTGTCCTCTTTGCTGCTTATGTAATTTGAGCACTCATTATGTTGGATAGCATAAAGATTAAAAAAAAAAAGAGAGAGAGGGAGAATTAAGTGCAGTATTTATTTATAGGATCAGAGGAAGTTACTAGGATAATGGCTCTAGGGCCCTTAAAAGCCTAGCTAAGTTCTGCCTTTATTTATTTCCACAATCAGCAGCTATTGCCCTTGTCCAAGAGGGACACAGGTGGAACCCCTGTGGTGAATTTATGGTTACCCATCCAGTCATCCAGAAGAGGGGCCAGTGAGGTGCTGTGTTTGACGTGAAGTGGGAGTCTGTTCCGAAGGTGTGGTAACCTCTGGGAGACAAATGTTTTCCTCCAGCAGGTTCTGTTAATGTCACATACCAGGTTAAAGTCTGTAGAGCGAGTAACCCATATACCATTTCACTTGCGGATATGCAGCATTTCCAGTAAAACAGGGTCAGAGATTGCCTGTGAGTAGTCTGCATGAAACAGAATAAAGTGACATTGATTTCAGACGATCCACATAAGACAGATGCTAAAGACCTTGAATTTTCCTTGTGAAAAACCTTTGTGGTCTCTCCAGTTGCTGCAGGTGCTTGGAAGGGTACATACCAAAAGGGGCATTGCACTCAGTTATTGGCCTGATGTGGGAAGAGTGCAGGGAGGTTATAACGTCTTTTTTTCTGGAGGCAATGCCTTTTCTTACAAGATGAGCAATATAGAATGCCCTTACCACTGTGGAGACATGGTGATCAAAGGTAAGGTTGTTATCAACCTGTGTGCCCAAGTCTCTCGCCACTGAGTGCGTACTTCAAGTGTTGCTATTGATGTGGTAATTAGCATGAACATCGCTCTTACCAAAAGGGATGATGATACATTTTTTTGCATCGAGTTTAAGGCCATGACTTTGGCACCAATCATTTGTTTGTGTAAGACCCTCTTGTAGGATCCTGACATCATTTGGAGAGATTCTGTGACCACTTCCAGTTTGCAGTCATCAGTCAACTTTGTCAGCCACAGACCTTTAATTTTTGCTTGTACTTCGGAGAAAGAGATTACAAACAGTAGAGGTCCCAGGACTAATCCCTGTGGAACACCACTGGTTACAGGTCTGCTGTTGGAGGTGGATTCCCCTGTTTTGACAATGTGTGTTCTATCAGTGTGCCAGTTAGCAAGCCATCTAATGGTATAAGGGTTGATACCTAGCTGGGTGAGTTTGTCAATGATGCTTGAGTGAGGGATGGTATCAAAAGCCTTGGCTAAGTCTAGGAAGGCTATATTCACATATTTCCCCTCATCCGGGGCCTTGGTGTCTGCCTCGAATAAGTCCACCAGGTTTAACAGGCATGATCTTTCTTTGGCAAATCCAAACTGAGTAGGGTCAAGTGTTTGGAGATTACCTATTTCTTTGTTGATAAGGTCCATGGAGATTCACTCCATAGCCTTGCAGATAAGGCTAGTCAGGCTAATAAGTCTATAGTTCCCAGAGTCAGTAGAAGCACCATCTTTGTGCAAGGGAATAACGGTGGCCATTTTCCAGTCATCTGAGACAAAGCCAGTGCTTAGACTATGATTGAAAAGAGTACCCAGTGGTGTTGCTAATCCTCGTTGTAGCCCATGTAGGACGCAGCCTGGGATATTATCAGGTCTCATAGATGTTGTGTTTTTGGCCTTAGAGAGGGGGTTTATGACCTTCTCTTTAGAAATACAAGGTAGGGATGTCATGGGGTACATGTGGCAGGGACAGGGGAGTGAAGTTTTCACAGAACCTGTCGGCCAACAGGTTAGCTATGTCCACAGACTCTGTATATGTGGTATCATTAACTACCAGTTTGGCACAAATCTGGGCTTCCTTTTAGGTTGCAGATATAACTAAAGGATGCCTTGTGGTTCTCCTTAGTTGAGGAAGCTAATTTGGATTCGTAGTTCGCTTTGGAGGACTTCACAAGAAGTCTTATTTGCTTGTTTAAGCTGAGGAGGGAGTGTTTACAGTTTAGGGCTCACTCTTACTTTTAGACAGCAATTTCTTCCTCTTATTGTAAAGCCTCTTAATGGCAGTTGTCCACAAAGCAGGTTTACTCTTCCTTGAGGAGCTTGTTTTTGTCCTCTCAGGTTCGGCCAAGTCAATGCAATTATTTGCATAAAGCACTGGTGTAGAACTCTGCATAGTTGCCAGTTCCATCTGAGTGGGGAGGTGCAGTGAAGCTATTTATACCATCCCGTTACAGGTTATAATCTGCTTTGGAGAAGTTTTTTAGTTTAGTTGCTGCTGGGGGAGAGTCAGGTGTGATAGTTATTTTGAATGAGACTGATTTTTGGTCATATCTCACCAGGGGAGACCTCACAGTGAGGGTGCTACAGTGGTCCCCCATATTGATAAGTACCAGATCCAGGATGATGACATCCCTTGTGGGGGTGTCAACCAGGTGGTCCAGGACATTGGAGTTAACAAAGTCAAGGAACCTTTGAGCAAGTGAGTTTGAGCACGAGTAATTTACCCAGTCAATGGATGGGTAGTTAGTCACCCAAAACCTTGGTGTTCAGAAGTATCTTGATAGATTCAAGTAGATCCAAATAGGCAGAGTGAAACATAGAGGGAATCCTGTAGCTGGCATTGACTTGAATAGTTGTCCTTCCAACAGTTAATTGGCACCTGAAGTATCTCCAGGGAATCATACTGTTTAACCAATCTGGAGGTGTATTTATCTTTAATGAATATTAATACACCGCCTCCTTTAATTTTCAAGCCTTCACTTTGTGGTCTAAACTTGTAGAAGGAGGTGTAACCTGGTTTGGCTGGGGTGCTCTCCACAGCCGTGAACCAAGTCTTCATGACTGCACAAATGTCTGTGTCATCCAAGTTGAGGACTGCTTCCAGTGAGTGGAGTTTCTCGTTAAGATTCCTAGAGATGTCCTTCAAGAATGCAAATGCAGTCCTTACATATGGGTTGTCCTGCCTCAGGCAGCCCTTCGGTCGGCCGGATTCCAAAGTCTGGGTCCGGCTTCGGCTGATGTCGCCTCTTCCCCGACGTCAGAGCGACTGGGGTATAAAAGCATCAGTTGATGCCATCTTCTTCAGTCTTTCTTGCCGCGCGGTGCCCGAAGCAGAAGCAGTTCGCAAGTGCCGGTCGGTCAGCTCCTGTGTTTTCAGTTACCGAAGTCATCAAAAAGCTAAGTACCCCGTTGGGGAACCTTTTCTTGCCTCAGCCGATGTCAGATAAAACTGCAAAAGTTAATAACTGTTTGTCTTGTGGTAAACAAATACCTCATAAGGACTTCCATTCTTACTGCCTTCCCTGCCTTGGCCCAGACCATGACGTTTCGGCCTGTGTGGCCTGTACTTGCTTCAATAAGCGCACTCTCAGGCGCCGGGCAGAATTTGCTGTAGACTTTTTTGGGGAAAATTACTCCAATATCATGCCGTCGGAACAACCGACATCACTTATTTCCAAAAAAACGGAAGTACCGGGACCGACATTCTCGGCCCGCCACTTCCACCGACACCACGCCAAAACCTACCGCGAGTGCATCGGTGTCCTCGGAGCCGGTAATTCAACCGCTCCAGACCAACGACACCACTTTACTGCACACTTCGGTCCCGGAGGCTACCCCGGTGCCGGTTGTTGATTTTCCTCCTGAAACCGAAACCCAAGTTTTATCTGACACCGTACCGGTGGACAAAGTTACTCCTGCACGTGGGGCAGCTAGGCCTCCGGTGTTTATGTCCATTAAGGCCTACACACGTGTTAAGGCTGCCAACCAGGCTAAGTCTCTCCCTCCTAAATCTTTTTCTCAGGGTCCCACTTCTGATAAACAGATCTTGACTTTAGCTGCAGATCTTATTTCATTACTCAGAGGCTCTCAGGCTCATCCAGACAGGGGTTCTCAGCCGCCTGCAGACAAAAGGCCTAGGGTTGAGCAGACAGATACCTTTTCCTCAGATGAAGCCTCTGGCGACTCAGGTCATTCAGATTCCCAGGACGAATCCTTCCAGGCCTACGAGGATTCTGATGCTGATGAATCTATTCCCTCTGCCTCTCCTCCTGAGGATATTTCTTTCGGGGAAATTCTCCACTCCATGAGAGAGCATTTTCTATGGCAGGGCCAGGATTTCTCCGACTCCAGGAAAAGGCTTCGTACTTTCCTTAAGTTACCCCATCACAGGCCTTTAGCTATTCCACCTGTGTTAGATGTATTGGATGATGTGTACTCAGACTCGAGTGCTTCTCCTGATTCTCTCCCTCCTGCTCCTGTCAAGCCAGACAGATATTACAGGGTTCCTGAAACTCATAAACATCTCTTTAAGGCCCACTCTGTTGACCTAGAAACTATTTCCCAGGGGCCCAAGGGAGTGGCCACTTCCACGGCCAAAAATCCTTTGCCTGCTGACAGGGAATCTAGGTCCCTGGAGAGGTGGGGCAAAAAAGTTTATACCTCAACCACCCTTGCCATGAGGGCACTTAACTGTCTTTTTCATATGTTTCAGTATCAGGATTTCCTGATGGATGATTTGCAGAAAAAGTTAGCCTCTCCTGAGCCTTTAGATAGAAAGGCCTTGCAGGATTTGGTTCATAATACTCAGCAGGTTAGCAAGCATTTTCTACAGTGTGGTTATGATGCATTGGAAGCTTCATGTAGGGCAGCTATGACAGGGGCTGTCATTCGTAGACATGCTTGGTTGAAAGAACAGGCATTGCCAGATCATGTTAAAGTAAAGCTTCTAGATGCACCTCTGGAAAAACACAAGCTATTTGGTGCTAATGCTCAGGATCTGTTGAAATCAATTGAGGAAAAGGCTAAATCAGTACAAACAGTCAAAGATTTCCTCCAGGTTCAGCCACCAAGGTTCAGCAGGAATTGGCCTTCGAAGAATTGGTCCTTTCCAGACACTGACAAGTTCCAAAGTGGAAAAAACAGGTTTGCTCGAGGTAGAGGGCAATACCGAGGCTCCTACAGGGGCCGCCAATGGCAACCGACTAATCAGAGAAGTGGCGCAGGGACTTCTATTGCTTCACAGGGACAATCACAATGACTTGACTTTGACACCGCCAACCAAGGCTCAAAGAGAAGCACCTTTAGGCGGAAAATTATCCTTATTTTCAAGAAATTGGCACGTTTTAACAAAGGACAAATGGATTCTGGACATAAAAGACAAAGGTTACAGGTTCCACTTCCATACCTTACCAACAAGACAAGACATGCCAAACCTGCCACAAAATCAAAGGGCAGAGGCACTCATACAGGTTTCAAAGCTGCTACAAATCAAAGCAATAGAAAAGGTTCCTCCTCAGGAACAAGGCCAGGGATTCTACTCAAGACTGTTCCTTGTTCCAAGAAAAGAAAAGCAATGGAGACCTATACTGGACTTGTCCGCTCTAAACACTTTTCTCATTGTGCCAAAATTCAAAATGCTGATGTTACAGCAACTTCTTCCCATGCTGGGCAAGGGGTCTTGGCTGGTTACTCTGGACCTCAAGGAGGCATACCTGCATGTCCCAATCAGTCACAGTTGCAGAAGATACCTCAGATTTCTTGCAGGGTCAGAGCATTATCAATTCTCAGCATTGCCTTTTGGCTTATCTACTGCGCCCAGAGTATTCACGAAATGCCTGGCATCAGTAATTGCACACTGCAGACTCCAGGGGATACAAATATACCCTTACCTGGACGACTGCCTTATACAAGCGGACAGCAAGCAAGCCTTGATAAGAAACTTGAACTATGTCATTCACTTGCTACAGGCTTTGGGATACACAGTTAACATTCAAAAATCAAGACTACTGCCATCCCAACAAATAATTTTTGTAGGAGCCAAACTGGACACAAACTCACAAATGGCTTTTTTCACAGAAGAAAAACAAGAACAATTACCACATTACTTCAAAAGCCTAGCAAAGCTCATCCAGATGACTGCAAGGAAAATCCTGCAGGCTCTGGGTTTCATGGCATCTTGCATTCTTCTGATTCCACTGGCAAGACTACACATGAGAAAAATACAATGGTACCTAAAAAGTTTATGGTCTCAGCACAGCCACAACTTAGAAGCAATTATTCCACTCATTCCATGTCTACAAAAGGAATTTTTGTGGTGGGCACAAGCAAGCTAGCTAAACAAAGGCATGTCTTTCAACAAACCTCAAACAAGCCAAACCATTACAACACACGCCTCAGATCATGGATGGGGGGCGCACATGGAGGGCAGATGCATTCAAGGGCAATGGACAACCCGAGAAGTGCATCTACACATCAATCAAAAAGAGATGTTGGCTGTGATTCATGCAGTCGAGGCCTTCAGAAAATTTCTTCAGCAAGGTCAACTGCTAATAAAGACAGACAACACCACTGTTATGTGGTGCATAAACAAACAGGGAGGCACTCATTCTTACCCCCTCTGCAGGCTAACAATGACTCTTTGGGAAAAGGCCCTGAAACTGAACATACAGTTGCAATCCCAGTTTGTTCCAGGCAAGGACAATGTTCTGGCGGACAGTCTAAGCAGAAACATCTTGGATCCGCACGAATGGATGTTGCATCCAGACATTTTTTCACAAATAACTCATGCATGGGGGAGGCCGGACATAGACCTCTTTGCCTCGCACCTCAATCATCTGAAGAAGAAGTTCTGTTCGAGGACACACCATTCTCAAGCCTGGAGAATGGATGCTCTCTCCTTCAGCTGGAACTCTCTAACAATCTATGCATTCCCACCTCTACCATTAATGACCAAGGTGTTACTGAAGATCAAAGCAGAACAACCGAAAGGCATTTTGATAGCTCCAGACTGGCCAAGACAGCACTGGTATCCATTACTAAGGAGCATAACTCGCACCAAGCCGTGGCCCCTGCCTCAATGGCCTCTGCTTCTGACTCAGCACAATTACAGGACGTCTCATCCCAACCTGCAAACATTACAGCTGACAGCTTGGAGGGTTCCATGACTTCTCCCCATATCTCTCTCTCCAAGAAAGTTCAAGAGAGCTTACTGGAAGCACGCAGACCTTCCACCAGAAAAACTTACTCCGCCAAATGGAAGAGATTCAGCATCTGGAATGCCAGCAAGGGTCAGGATGCATCAGTAATGAGCATCCCACAGATACTAGAATACTTGGCAGAAATGCTACATAATGGCCTTTCATATTCTTCCATAAAAATACACGCTTCAGCAATTTCAGCAAAATACAACAGTGATCCACCTGTGTTTTCACATCCTTTGCTAAGACAGTTTCTAAGAGGGATTAAGAATATCAAACCTCCCAGAAAACCACCAGTGCCTGCATGGGACCTCAACTTCGTGTTGGAAAAACTCTCCCTCCTTTTGAGCCAGCAGCGTCTTCAGAATTGCAATTTCTCTCCTGGAAAACAGTTTTCCTCTTGGCAGTTACCTCAGCAAGAAGAGTCTCGGAGATACAGGCCCTCATGGCAGTACCTCCATTTCTCATTTTTCATCAGGACAGAGTTTCCTTAAGAACCAATCCTTCATTCATGCCAAAAGTGATATCCAGGGTGTCTCTAAATCAAGCAATTCACTTGCCTACCCTCTTTCCCAATCCTCAAAATAAAGGAGAAAAGCTGCTGCACACTTTGGAAATACACAGACAATTGCGCTACTTCTTGGATAGAACAAAAGCCAACAGAAAGTCTGACCAACTATTTGTAGCTTACGCTGCTGGAGTACAAGGAAAGGCAATTTCCAAACAAACAATTTCAAAATGGATTGGACACTGCATCAGATTCTGTTACTCTTTCCATGGAAAAGGTGTGCCAGCCAATATCAGGCCACACTCCACCAGAGCTATAGCCACTTCCACAGCCTTTTTAAGAGGGGTGGCTACAAAGGACATTCTAGAAGCTGCTACATGGAGCTCCGTGCATACATTTTCCAAACACTACAACCTACCTTTATATTCCAGATCCCGAGCAGGCTTTGCTTCGGCAGTCCTGCAGGGCTTTTTAGCTACACCATCCTTATCTTAGATCCTACCACCCCCAGCTTGGCTATGGTATTCAACCCATATGTAAGGACTGCAGTTGCATTCTTGAAGGACATAGTACAGTTTTGTACCTACCATAAATGTAGATGTCCGATAGATATGCAACTGCAGTCAGGTTTTCCCTCCCTCCTACCCCTCTGTAAATCATCCTTTTTGGATCTACTCCCCTTTTCCAAATTAGCTGGGGAAACCTGTTATGGTGTATCTGTTTATTACTGTTGTGCATGTCTGGAATTTTTTATCCAGTCTCTAATTTTAGCCTTCTTTGGAGGGCACCTGGCATCTGGGGCAAGAAACACTGAAGAAGATGGCGTCGATTGATGCTTTTATACCCCAGTCGCTCTGACATCGGGGAAGAGGCGACATCAGCCGACGCCGGACCCAGACTTTGGAATCCGGCCGACCGAAGGGCTGCCTGAGGCAGGACAACCCATATGTAAGGACTGCAGTTGCATATCTATCGGACATCTACATTTATGGTAGGTACAAAACTGTACTTTTAGCAGCATAACCTTGAGGTTGTTTTTAGATGGAATTCTTATGTCTGGAATTTTGTCCTTGAGACAATGCCTAAAAAGGTACTATGGTGGTGGCAAGAGCCTTAGTCAGTAACCAAAATCTCAGGGGTAACAGATGAAGACCATCTTTGGCAAAGCATCGAGGTCTGTCGATCATATTATCCCAGGCTGACAGATACTGGATCCCTTTAGAATGACACCAGAAACTAAGCCAATTATTGAAGTCAATCATTTTCTGTTTGTATTGAGGCATCATCCTAGGTGAAAGTAAATGCTACACATAGTCCGAGAGATCAGTCATGTCTCTCTTCATATAGTCCAGAGAGGTACATCTGAAGTCATTCACACCAACGTGGACTATGACTGAGTCATAAGAATACCTGTTGAGAGATTTGAGTGCATGTGTGATATTATACTTTAAGAACAGAAGTTCCTCCATTAAGAAAAAATATGCTTCTTCAGCCACTTGCATGTTCTTCTTTTCTGCCATCATTTCTACCACCCCAGGCTACTGTCCTCCTTACCCAGACATCCATAGGACCTCTGCCCTGAACCATTCTGTAATAATGGACATCTTGTCTCTCCCACTGCTGCATTTTTAACCGTGTTTCCTTCTCTCATTCTGCTTTCCTTCTTCTCTCATGGTTTCCCTAAATTACCAATCTCTCACCAGTCTTCTCTCTTTGCCGGCACCTATCCTTCAAATGAGGTCTCTCTGTGATAGATCGTCCAACTCGGGACTTCTGCACCACTCTTTGGAGGCACAGTTATCAGTGAGTGTATGTATGTATGCAGCTCTCCATACCCAGCAATCCCTATTTCAGGCATATTCATGTGTTTGTTCTGTTTAACTGACTGCTCCATTTGCTGCCTTTCATTTTCCAGTCTTTTGCATCTTTCTTCTGGTGATATCATACCTGGTCATCACACATCTGTTTGCTCAGGGCCTGTAATATCAGCAGGCATTTCTTCTGCTGTGCCAGTTGTAGCATTTGATACATTTGCAGGGGAAATCCCTGTTGCCTCCATTCAACAATGGCCACTTTGTATATGTGAATTGTTTTTGCTTCATTCTTAGCTCACATTTACTTTCCGAGCAACTTTGAGCATTTCAGGTTATGTTAAGAATGCTGTTGTTCTTAATTGTCTTAAATGCCAGGCTGCTATAAACAGACCTTTTTTCTTCTCTGTGGTACAGAATCATCTGTTGGTTTAAGCCTACGACCAGTCATCACAGATTGTTCCATATTGGAATGTTGATACTCGTAATTTCCAAGGCCAACATGCTGAAAAAAAAGACTGGAAATTCAGGAAGAGAGTGAATGTCAAATATTGCTGTTCTCCTTTAAACTCCTTATTTGCAAGGAGGCAAGCCCCCGTACTTATTTATATCAACTCTGTGATCAGCATAACTTGGAGAAAAGGGAATATTCAAAGAAATGGCTGTCTTGGGCTTAGTGTGTCTTAAGTCTTTTTTTCTCAGCCATTCAGTCTCAGTATCTCCAGCCAACGGAACTCACTAAAGTGAGTCCTGATGTTTCAAATGGTTACCATCACAAAACCTTTCTGAGTGCTTCAGATGTCCTTCAAGAATGCAACTGCAGTCATAACATGTGGGTTGTCCTGCCTCAGGCAGCCCTCGGTCGGACGGATTCCAAAGTCTGGGTCCGACGTCGGCTGATGTCGCATTTCTCTCCGACGTCAGAGCGGCTGGAGTACATAAGCATCAGCCGACGCCATTTTCTTCAGTCTTTCTTGCCGCGCAGTGCCCGATGCAGAAGCAGTTCGCAAGTGCCGGTCGGTCAGCTCCTGTATTCTTCGATACCGAAGTCATCAAAAAAGCTAAGTACCCCGTTGGGGACCTTTTCTTGCCTCAGCTGATGTTAGAAATAACTGAAAAAGTTAACAATTGTCTTTCTTGTGGTAAACAAATACCTCATAAGGATTTCCACTCTTACTGTCTTCCTTGCCTGGGCCCAGACCACGATGTCTCGGCCTGTGTAGCCTGTGCTCGCTTCAACAAGCACACTCTCAGGTGCCGGGCGGAGTTCGCTGAAGACTTTTTTGCAGATAAATTTGCTTACACCATGCCGTCGGATCTTCCGACATCGCAAACTCCCAAAAAGTGAAAAGACCGGGACCGACATCCTCGGCCCGCGTCTACCACCAACTCCACGCCAAAACCTAGCGCGAGTGCTCCGGTTCCCTCTGAGACTGTCTCTCCACCACTCCGAACCGAAGACACCGCATTACCGACGACTCCGATTCCGGACATCACTCCGACGCCAGTTATCGATTTTCCTCCGGATACCGAAACCGAGGAAATGCCCGAGACCATTGCTGTAGACAAGGTCACTCCTGCACGTGGAGCTGCCAGGCCTCCTATGGCCATGTCTATTAAGGCCTACACTAGGGCTAAGGCAGCCAGCAAAACAAAGCATATTACTTCTAAACCCTTACCTCAGCCTACTCCAGAGACACAAATTATGTCCATGGCTGCTGATTTAATTTCCATGATTGGAGGTTCACAGGCCCATCCTGAGAGAGGATCCCAGCCTCCTTCTGATAAAAGGCCCAGGGTTGAACCCTCTGAACCTATTCCTTCAGATGAAGACTCTGAGGGCTCTGTCCACTCTGATAGCCAGGAAGAGCTCTTCCAGACCTATGAGGACTCGGATGCAGAAGATTCCATCCCCTCGGCCTCCCCTCCTGAGGATATTTCCTTTGGGGAAGTTCTGCACACCATGAGGGAACATTTCAAGTGGCAAGGTCAGGAATATTCTGATTCTAGGAAACGCCTGAGGACTTTCCTTAAGAAGCCCCAGCACAGGCCCTTAGGTATTCCTCCTGTACTTGATGTTCTGGATGATCTTTATTCTGACTCTAGTGCTACCCCTGATTCTCTTCCTCCTGCTCCAGCCAAGCCAGACAGGTATTACAGGGTCCCAGAAACTCATTCCCATTTATTCAGGGCCCATGCTGCTGATTTGCAAACTATTTCACAGGGGCCTAAAGGAGTTTCAGCCTCCACCTCTAAAAATCCATTACCCTCCAACAGGGAGGCCAGGTCATTAGAGAGATGGGGTAAAAAGGTTTACACATCCACTACCTTATCTATGAGAGCTTTACATTGCCTTTTTCACATGTTACAATATCAGGATTACCTTTTAGAAGATTTACAAAAAACTTTAGCCACTCCTGATCCTTTAGACAGGAAGACTTTGCAGGAAGCTGTACATAACACTCAGCAAGTAAGCAATCACTTCCTACAGTGTGGATATGATGCACTGGAAGCTTCATGTAGGGCAGCTATGACAGGGGCAGTCATTCGTAGACATGCTTGGTTAAAAGATCAACCTCTACCAGATCATGTAAAAGCAAAACTTCTGGATGCACCTTTGGAAAAGAACAAGCTTTTTGGTGCAAATGCTAAGGATGTGTTAAAGACCATCGAAGAGAAAGCAAAATCAGTTCAGATGGTGAAAGATTTCTTACAAGTTCAATCCCCCAGATTCAGTAGGAATTGGCCTTCTGAAAACTGGTCCTTTCCTAATACAGAAAAGTTTCAAAGGGGTAAGAACAGACGTGGCTGAGGAAGAGGCCAATACAGAGGCCCTTACAGGGGACGACAATGGCAGCCAGGAAACCAAAGAAGTGACGCAGGGGTTTCACCTGCCCCACAACCACAATCTCAATGACTTTCCTCTACTACCGCCTACCAGGGAACAAATAGAAGCTCCCTTGAGCGGGAAATTATCTCTGTTTGCAGAAAATTGGCACAGACTGACAAAGGACAAATGGATTTTGGACATTATAGACCGAGGGTACAGGTTTCATTTTCATACCTTACCAAGAAAACAAGGCATGCCAAACCTACCACAAAACCAGAGGGCAGAGGCTGTCAAGCAAATCACTCTGCTGACTCGGATGAAAGCAATAGAAAGAGTTCCACAACAAGAACAAGACCAGGGGTTTTACTCAAGACTGTTCCTTGTTCCAAGAAAAGAATCTCAATGGAGACCAATACTGGACTTGTCCGCATTAAACACCTTTCTCATAGTACCAAAGTTCAAAATGCTGACTCTACAGTAACTCCTTCCCATGCTGGGCAAGGGGTCTTGGCTGATTACTCTGGACCTCAAGGAGGCATACCTGCATGTCCCTATCAGACACAGCTGCAGAAGATACCTCAGATTTCTTGCAGGACCAGAGCATTATCAATTCTCAGCATTGCCATTTGGCTTATCTACTGCACCCAGAGTATTCACAAAATGCCTGGCTTCAGTAATTGCTCATTGCAGGCTCCAGGGGATACAAATTTACCCGTACCTGGACGACTGCCTCATACAAGCGGACGACAAATTGATGTTGACAAAAAACCTGGATTATGTCATACGATTACTTCAAGCTCTGGGATACACAGTCAACTTCCAAAAGTCAAGACTGCAGCCATCCCAGCAAATAATCTTCTTAGGAGCCAAACTAGACACAGCCTCTCAGATGGCGTACCTGACAGAAGACAAGCAAGAGAAGTTAACTCATTACTTCAAAGGTTTAGCAAAACTCACCCAGATGACTGCAAGGAGATTCCTACAGGCCCTGGGTTACATGGCATCTTGCATTCACCTGGTTCCATTAGCAAGACTACACATGAGAAAGCTTCAATGGTACCTAAAAAGCATTTGGTCTCAACACAGCAACAACTTGGAGACAATCATACCGCTCATTCCATGCCTACAAAAGGAATTCCTATGGTGGGCCTATGGTGGGCCTCGGTGAGCCAGGCAAACACAGGTATGTCATTCAAAAAAACACAGATAACACAGACCATGACCACAGACGCTTCAGACCTTGGATGGGGGGCACACATGGAAGGCAGGTGTATACAAGGACAATGGTCTCCAAAGGAAACACATCTGCATATAAACCAAAAGGAAATGCTGGCAGTAATGCATGCCATCGAGGCTTTTCAACACCAACTCTAGCAAGGCCATTTACTGATACGGACAGACAACACCACTGTGATGTGGTACATAAACAAGCAAGGGGGCACCCACTCTTACCCCCTTTGCAGACTGACAATGCATCTTTGGGAGAAATCACTGAGTCTAAACATCCAGTTACAATCCCAGTTTGTTCCAGGAAAAGACAACGTGTTGGCGGACAGCCTAAGCAGGAATTTCACAGACCCACACGAGTGGAGGTTACATCCGAAGGCCTTCAGACAACTCACTTCGACATGGGGCAAGCCAGAAGTGGACCTATTTGCCTCTCATCTCAACCATCTTCTACCAAAATTCTGCACAAGGACATACCATCCAAAAGCTTGGAAAATAGATGCCCTCTCAATCAACTGGAACTCACTAACAATCTATGCATTCCCACCTCTGCCACTGATGACCTCAGTATTACTAAAGATCAAAGCAGAGAGACCCAAGGGAATCATAATAGCTCCGGACTGGCCAAGACAACACTGGTACCCACTACTACGGAGCATATGTCACACCAGGAGGTGGGCCCTTCCCCAATGGCCTCTACTTCTGACTCAACACAACTTCGAAACAGTGCATCCAAATCTACAGACACTGCAGCTAACAGCCTGGGAGATCCCATAAATAGCTTCAGCCTATCTCTCTCCAAGGAAGTTCAGCGGATACTAACAGAGGCTCGAAGACCATCCACCAGAAAGGTTTACTTAGCAAAGTTGAAAAGATTCAGCAATTGGAATACCAGCAAGGGACATGATGCATCATTGTTGAACATCCCACTCATCTTGGAATATTTGGCAGATATGTTAAAGAACAGCCTTGCATATTCCTCCATAAAGATACATGCATCTGCTATTTCAGCTAGATACAACACTGATCCTCCTGTTTTTTCACACCCCTTACTAAGGCAATTCCTCAGGGGAATCAAGAAAATTAAGCCACCAAGAAAGGCCCCAGTGCCAGCCTGGGACCTCAATTTTGTCCTAGAAAAACTGACTCTACCTCCATTTGAGCCAGCAGCTTCAGTTGACTTGCAATTTCTCTCTTGGAAAACAGCTTTCCTGTTGGCAATTACATCAGCAAGAAGGGTTTCGGAGCTACAGGCCCTAATGGCAATACCACCCTTTATTATTTTTCACAGAGACAGGGTTTCATTAAGGACCAACCCTACTTTCATGCCAAAGGTGGTATCTAGGGTTTCTTTAAATCAAGCAATTCATCTGCCTGCTTTCTTCCCCAATCCTGAGAACAAGGGGGAAAGACTGTTGCATACCTTGGACATTCACAGACAACTTCGTTACTACCTGGACAGAACCAAGACCAGTAGGAAGTCTGAACAACTTTTTGTAGCTTACGCCCCTGCAGTCCAAGGAAAAGCAATTTCAAAACAGACTATTTCAATTGGACATTGCATCAGATTCTGTTATTCCTTTCATGGAAAGGCTGTTCCAGCCAATGTCAGACCACATTCCACCAGAGCTACAGCCACCTCTACAGCATTCTTAAGAGGGGTGCCTACTAAGAACATTCTAGAAGCTGCTACATGGAGCTCCATGCATACATTCTCCAAACACTACAATCTCCCTCTATACTCCAGATCCAGAGCAGGCTTTGCTTCAGCAGTCCTGCAGGGTTTGATTGCCACACCATCTTTTTCCTAGAGCATTCCTCCTCCCCCAGCTAAGCTATGGTATTCTACCCACATGTTATGACTGCAGTTGCATTCTTGAAGGACATAGTACAGTTTTGTACCTACCATAAATGTAGATGTCCGATAGACTTGCAACTGCAGTCGGATTTTCCCACCCTCCATACCCCTCTATGTCTAGGGTCCACTCCTATCCCTGTTTCTCTTAGCTGGGGATATCTGTTATGGTGTATTTGTTTTATTGCTCATTTATTTGTTTGGAATCCTGTTTTTGTCTTCCAATTTGATTACAGCCTTCCTTGGAGGGCACCTGGCATCTGGGGCAAGAAACACTGAAGAAAATGGCATCGGCTGATGCTTATGTACTCCAGCCCCTCTGAAGTCGGAGAGAAATGCGACATCAGCCGACGTCGGACCCAGACTTTGGAATCCGGCCGACTGAGGGCTGCCTGAGGCAGGACAACCCACATGTTATGACTGCAGTTGCATGTCTATCGGACATCTACATTTATGGTAGGTACAAAACTGTACTTTTTAACACTCCATTCCATCAACCTGTAACTATAGCATTTTACAGTTGAGTATCTTGGTCTGTCAGCATTTCCAGGGAGTCTGCCAACCCTATGTGCTGTGTTTATTTGTTTAACCAGTCTATTCCTTCGGTTATCTACTATGTCTACTGTTCCACATATCATACTACCTCTTTCCTCTCCAGTCTTTACTTCAGCTTAATGACTCTGAAGTTTACTCTGTGTGTTCTGCATTCTAAATCTTGCTGCTTATCTACTAAAGTTTACGTACATGCCTGCAACTTTTTAATCTCATTTCCCCTGCCACTTTATTGCAATTTCTACGCAAACAATATTTTGCCACATATATTCAGACATTTGCTGCTCTTTTTTTATTGTTTTTCCTACTACCCCCGCCCCTACCTTCAGTCACACAGATGTGCTGTTTAGTCATCTTCTTGACATGATGTAGGATCCAGCCAACTTTTCCTTCCATTTGATTGCTTTAGAAACTCCCAACAAGTTGTTTTCTAATCCATTTGAAGCATAATTTCTTCCAAGTATGTCATTTAAGCCTCCAAGCTCGATGAATAAAATAAATGTTGAGCACCCACCAGGCACAGATCTACTGAGCTAAGCAGCCATCTTGTATGGTGGCTCACATGCCCCAGTAATATATAAAGAACTGTATACAGATGTCCTTCCATTTCACTGTTGCAATATTTTCTATATAAGGGATCTCTGATGGCTTGGTGGATAACTACTGGGACTATGGTGTATAGGGTCCTGGGTTCGATACCTGCATTGCTGTTTATTTCCCTGCTAGACACGGGTCCAGGGAAGTAAATAGTGTGGGAATAAATAGCCAGGGAATTGTTATGACTAGGCTTATATAGGCCCTAGGGCCGATAGCCTAGTACCAACTTATGAACCTATAAGATAACTGCCAGTATACTAAAGCCTTTAGATTTTGTCAGTGCTGTATGTCACATTTATGCTTCCAACGTAAGGCATGAAGGTGAGGTATGGATGCAAACACTCAACTTCTTTGCTTCCAGGCCAAACGTCATTTGTCGAATGTTGGTCTAAATGCCCTTTTGCTGTCCTGGTTGACAAGCCATTTTCAGGTAAGTGCCCTTTTGGGTTTCCTTCTTTACCTTTTTTTCATTATTGCAGTATACTTGTTTTCATGCTATCCATGAAGGAAAAAATCAGTGTGGGAAGCAGATTCCCCATAAAGACCATCACAACCAGTGTCTTTTTTGCTTAGGCACTTCCCATGACAATATGCAGTGCTCCATCTGCCAAGTATTTGTCCCCAAGACCCTTCATAGTTGAATATCTTCATTGTCCGTATTCCTTGATAACCATCAACTTTAGTTGTTGGCTTAGGGTGCTATGGCATAATCTTTCCATCCTGAGGGTCAGTGGTCTGCCATGAAGAATGCAGAAAGACAAGGCCTGATCTGGTTGCTGTCCAGCTTTCCCTGGACATCTGTCTAGAAGCTAGTGAAAGCCCTAAAGACCATCTGGTGCTTGCCTTGAATTTCTCTGCCACGACCCTGTCAGAGGCCATTATGGATCCAAATTCTTGTGCTTCCTTGAAGGCTTTTCGAACATCTGTTCCGGATGTTGAGGGGGAACCTTAGCTGATTATTTATGAGGGACTGATTGAAATTCTTCAGATTTTAGTAAGGGATGAGATTCCTACTACAATTATCGAATCCCGCAAAGGGTCTGAGCCACTGAGAGTCCTTTGCACAGATGTTCCTCTCAAGAAAAAGCAAAAAAAACCCTAAACACATCACCCCTGTTGTTACAGAGCCCCAAAGTGAATGTCAGGATTTCATTCTCTTTAGTGATTTAACGGCCATAAAGCCTCCTCAAGGTGTGTAAGTCCCTTCTCCTCCCTGATCTTCCACTCCTGTTAAGAGGTGTAGGGAATTGGATTCCTGGGATGAGGACTTGGACTCTGGGGAGGAATCCCTAGCTTACTCCTCTCAAATTCCTTCACCTCTAGACTGTGGTTTTCTGGAAGAGGATTCTTTGAGCCTGGACTCCTCCTTAGAATAGTTGTCCTTTGGGGGGATACTGTTGCTTGTATGATGGAGTATTTCAAATGAAATTGCTCCCAGGTCTCTGACATTCAAAAATCGTATTATGAGCTTTTACAGTGAAGTCTCATAAGCTGTCTGTTCTTTCTGTTCTGACAACACTTTTGGACACCATTTCTGCTGCTACTGCTGTTGTGGCTCCTGATTCTCAAACCGCAGCTCTTGAGAAACCTGATAGGTTCTGCAGGGTGCCTGAGGATTGCAAATTTTGTAGAAGTGTCCTTCTGCTGATCCTTTAGCGGTTTCCATTTCCACTGATAATCCTTCTAAACTTTTGCCATCTACTAAGCTCCTTCCCTCAGATAAGGACAGCTGAGCCACGGAAAGGTTAGGTAAAAAATATATACTGCTGCCACCTTGTCTTTTAGGACTATTAACTACCACACCCATCTGACCAGGTATGTTTTGGCCTTTCTTTCTGAGGTAGCTTTGGTGGTCTCTGACTTTCCCAATTCTGATGGGAAGGATTTGTCTCTCTCCCCTTCAGAGATCCATGTCCCAGGTCACCCATCACTTCATAAAATGCAGCTGTAGTGCAGCTGATGCCTCTTCCAGGGCTGCTGCTTTTGGTTCTGTGATGAGGCATAATTCTTGGCTATGTCTGTAAGCTTTACCTAATGATATTAAAGCCAAGCTTTTAGAAGCACCTCTAGATAATAAACTGTCTTTTTGGGACAGCTACTGCTGACCTGTTTAAGTCCTTCCAGGGTAAAGCCTTGGAGGAACTCAAATCTATTTTTGTCTTCCCATCCCCAAATTCTAGAGGAATTATCCTTCTGTGTCCACCTTTGTCCTTGGGCTGATTCAACCAACTCCCAAGGGTAAGACTTGGTCCAGGAGTATTTCTGTGCTAAATCAACTCAGACTCCTTTGTCTCAGAAGCTTTCTATTTAGGATAAGCCTGTCTTCATTGGACATTTGGCCATCTTTTCCCCTCAGTAAGGTTCCCCTGTCTCGCCACCTTTCTCTGTCTCTTTGAACTTGGTATCAGATCAACTTGGGCTCCTGGATGCTGTCTTGTCATTTATCAGCCATGCCACAGCATCCTGTGGAGCAGCTTCCTCATTTCCCAAAGGTTTTTGCAGTCCCTTTTAGATCAAGGTACTATTCAGGCTGTTCCTCCCTCCCAAGTAGAAATAGTTTTTTACTCCGGAGTCTTTTTGGTTCCTCTGAAGGAGGGTACCTGGAGACCAATTTTGGATCTTTCTCTTCTTAGTACCTTTCATAAGATCCCTTCTTTCTGGACGTTGTCTCTTCAGACCTTGTTTCCTCCTCTTCTTCCCCAGGCCTTCCTGATTTCTCTGGTCTTGAAGGATGCATACCTTCACATCCCCACTCACCCTGTGTTCAGAATATTTTTATGTTTCTCTGTTTCTTCCTCTTATTTACAGTCCTATGCTTTGCCCTTTGGCCTTTCTACTGTCCCAAGGGTATTCACAAAATGTGTTGCTGCTGTCACTGCCTTTTGCAAATGTTTGGGTATACAGATTTTTCCCCTATGTAGATGACCTCTTCATTCAGGCTCCTCCTCCCAGCAGCTTTTTTGCAGGATCTTACCTTTACCACTTGTCTTTTGCAAAGTGTGAGATTCATCATATATCTCAAGAAATTGGTTCTGATACCCTCCCAAGATCATATTTTCCTGGGGTGCAGGCTTCAGACTCTTCCTATGTTGGCTTCTTTTCGTTCTTCAAAGGTTTTGTTGCTAACAGCCTTATTCCATACTCCTTCCTCTGTCCTCTCTTATGGATAGGGAATTTCTTGGTATTCTGAAGTTTATGACATCCACTATTCCCATGCTTCCTCTCGCCAGGCTTCATATGAGGAGGCTACAGTGATAGTCAGAATAAGCAGGCCAGCACAATATAGTGTGGAAAGCAAATGAATTTAATTCACCATAGGGGTAGTATGCATAAATTACCCCACAAAAATACAAATCAGACCGGTTTCAGCTGCAATAGCCTTCCCCAGTGTTAAACATATATTCCATCACAACACAGTGCCCTGTTATATACATCCTGGTTAACTTCAAAATCTCTATTCATTGGATAATTATAATTGCTCATTCAATCCTGGTGGAAACAACCCACCCAATTTAATAATCCACTTTTTTCTTTGTTATTTAATATGGAATGCCACCCAGTTTTGTTAATCCCATCCCCTACTATCCTGTCAATGATAGTAAATCTAACACAGGCAGTAGTGTGTGTAAGTGAGTGTTTATATAAAGCATTGGACTGCCTTTTATTTCTGATATCACTGAAATGGTCCTTCATGCGTAACCTTAATGGTCGAGTGGTCTGCCTAATGTAAAATGCTGAACATGAGCATGTAGCAAGATAAATGATCCAGTCGGTACTGCGATTGGCCAAAAATTTAATATCAAATACCACAGCCATATTTTTATGGAAGAGTGCTTGGACTTAACTACACTTGTACAATGTGTGCAATGACCACACAGAACACAGCCATATAATGGTTCCCCTGTGATTGTTTGTTGCTGTTTGGGTCTGATGGATTCATCCCATTGTTTATAATGGCTAATGGAAGTATTCTGTACAAGCAAATGGGCTTCTGCCAAAGATAGGAATGAGTTGTTGGTTTATCAGGAATCAAAACAGTCTGGGGCTTTTGAGATTTGGCTGATTACTACATATGGTCACAATACCAATATTCTTATGGATATTGTCCATCGTCATTGGAATATACTGATTGCTGATCATAGATTGAAATTCTTAGTTCCATATGCGCATTTTCTTTTCATAAGGGCAAGACATTGGGCTCCAATTTTAGCCATTATCTTTAAACCAATCCTTATTTTATGCCCTAGGTGCTTAATGAGTTGTCCCATAATCAGTGTACCTTCCTTCCTTTTTTCCTTTTCGACAGTCTGCCAGAGAGAAGGTTCTCCACACCTTGAATCTGCATAGACAGCCCTGGTATTATTTGAATAAAACAAAGGCAATTTGCAAGTCAGAGCAGCTTTTCATTTCTTTTCTTCCCAGGACTTTGTGTTTGGCTGTTTTTAAGCAAACCATCTCATCCAGGATATTTTAGGCCATTTCCTTTTGTTATTCTTTTCATAGCAAATGTTTTCTTCATGTGTAAAGGCACATTATTCTAGGCGGTTGATTCCTCTGCTGCCTTTTTCAAGGGTTTGGACACCAACTACATCTTTGAGGCTGCTATTTTGTTCTCTCTTCATACTTTCAATAAGCATTATAAATTGTATGTTATTTCCAGGGCCAGGGCAGGTTTTGCCAGGGCTTATCTGCAGGGGTCTGTAGAGGGCTTTTTTGTGCCTTCCTCCTCCCAGCATTCTATTTAGTTCTTGTACTCTCCCTTATGTAAAGAATACTGCAACAGTGGTGTGGCTCCTACCATAACAGTAGATGTCCTTCTCTTCACTGTTGCAGCATTTGGTCCTTTCTTCCATCTCCCTCTTTCCTAGCTCTTGTGCCAGTGCTTTTGTTACCCTCCTGGCCAAGGGGCCCTTGCTTCCTCTTTCCTTTTGCCTTTTTTTCTTTCTGGATGTACATAATCTGTTTTGTCCCAGAAGGTATTCTTTTCCTTCTGGGGTAGATCATTTGAGTGTTTGCGTCCGTATGTCACCTTTATGCCCTGTACCTTACGCAGGAAGCATACGTGTGACTATGCAGGAAGCACACGTGAAGTATGGTGCGTATAAAATCTAAAGGCTTTGATATCCTGGCTGAACTTTGGGCTATCTTTGGCAGGTGATCCCTTATGTAAAGAATGCTGCAAAAGTGAAGAAGGCATCTACTGTTATGGCAAGATTTTATACATCTGTACCTTTTTTTTTTTTTTTTTTTTAACAAGGATAGCGTGTTTCTTAAGAGTAATTCCGTCATTTGAGCATAATGTGCTGTTTGAATTATATTCAAACCACTCACCCCATTTGCATGTTTTCTGTCCTTAACAAGGCAAGAAATGTGCAAGTCCATTACATACTTTGGGTATACATGTGCAATATAGGTTTTGCAGTGAGAGAAGTAAATTATAGAGACAACATGATCAACATATTGTGTCATGTATTAAGAGACCCTTCCAGTAGTTAGAACAGTGCAACAAAACTGCTTTATAGAGAGAACTATACAATGAAACAGGCTAAGGAGATTAGGACACAGTCCTTCTAGGCAGCAAGTACTAATGCATCTTTCATGAAAAATATAACTAATTACAGTATTTTTGAGGCTACTTATTCGTCAGACATCACAAGCAGGCTGTCTTATCTATAGGTGCAACAGAATTTTCTTTGACTGTCTTGATGGACATGCTATATATCAGATGTGTGCACGTGAAAATATAAGATGAGACTTATTTTTCAAATTCTTTTCCAAGATCGACAGTGAGTGTAGCTTCCTGATTAGGGAAGTGATTTGCCTTGAGTTGTGCATGTTTTTTTTTTAATTAAAACAGCAAAAAAAACTGTGCCTATAGCTTTGCTATCAGTGTGCATTTTAAAATTTTTATTAACATGCATGTGCTTTTGTTGTATTGCTGTTAAGCCTTGCCATATTTTACAATTGCGACAGAGTCACGGGAGGCAACGAATGAGTCATGTGCTGCTGCAGAGCCACAGGTTGCAAGCTTCTTTCATAGGTTCCTAGGTTAATGCTAGGCTATTGATCAGGTGGAACATCTGCAGCCTGGCCATAAAATCCCAGTTGTGAATACTTGCAGGTAAGAATAAAGCTGAATTATGTGAATGCTCACCGTAATAGTAAGGACACATTCCCTTCTATAACCACCCCCCTCCCCAGCTCATGCACACATTTGTTCTTGTTGTCTTTCTATATAGTTGTTGCTGTACCAGGTATAGGCTTTTTATGGGCTACTAGAATGTATATGTTGCTGTTACTGCAATAGTGATCCTACACTTTCATTGTTTCCTGTTATAGTGAGCAAACTCGAGCAGCTGTGTGCATGCCAATCCCTGGCTAGGATTTGCTGTTATCATGAGCCTTTTATCTGATTGTACTTTTACAATAACTGCCCATCCTTCATTCTCTCTTTGTTGCTTGTGCTTAGTGGTCTTTTTGGTAAAAACAAGTGAGTTTATAGGCATGGGGCTCTTAGGAACATGTATGTTATCTCATATTTAATTTTGTAAAACTGTGAAGGATCATATTCATATCACAGCAAGCACATTAATTAAATATCCTTAAAAGTACACGTGCACTGCCAGTGTGCTCTTGGAGTGAACAGGTTGTCTTTGTTCTAACGTGTAGGTGTGCTGAAGCATACCTTGGGTCTTCTAAAAAGTTGCTGCTGTTGTGACTAAATAGTAAATTATAAAAGCAGCTTTTTATGTGTGGTACTTGTAGCATGTACTGCATATGTTGTCTCTTCCTTGCTTTTGTTTTTGTGTCAGCTGTCATGTCAGTCCTGTTCATCCAGCTATCTGTGTTCTTATAAGAAGTGCTTAGGTGGATGCAGGGGACACCGTGGGCTGTCCCCAACTAAACAGCTAAATAGAGCGTTTCATAGCTTCCATGTATGATGGATAAAGCTGCTGATTTTATTTCTCTCAAGCAAATATTTTTAAGTTGCATGGGTATGAGGTTCATAGGTACTTTTTAGGTATGGACTCCAG
Source organism: Protopterus annectens (assembly GCF_019279795.1). NCBI lineage: Eukaryota > Metazoa > Chordata > Ceratodontiformes > Protopteridae > Protopterus > Protopterus annectens. The sequence goes on from NC_056731.1 coordinate 1,695,990,452, forward strand.
AGGACCATTGTAGATCCTAGCCCAATGTCCTAATTGTCCCAGAGCCCTGTCTGGTTAAGTGACTTGCTTGGAGACACATTGAAGGCAATTGAAGAATGAGGCAGTCAAACTCTCAACTAGAGACAGTAGCTCATTAGCAGCTTAGAGCCTTAATCAACTTTGCTGTGTCACTACATTTTTCAGAATTGTGTTTTGTGAGCAAAATTCTCCTCATTAATATAGCTGATTGTATAATTTTACTTTGCAGGTGAAGTATACTCAGGGTGGCATTGAGAACCTCGAGTTGGCCAGAAAGTATTTTTCACAAGCGCTGAAGCTAAACAACAGAAACATGCGTGCTTTGTTTGGTCTGTATATGGTGAGTTTGATGTACTAAGTAAATTATTAATAAAACCATTTGAAATACATCATGTCATGTCAGATTAAATTTCCAAAGGGTTAAATTTATTTTTCAAAACCACATTTAACATATAGATGGTCATTCACTCCTGGTAGGTAAGGTGCATTCAGCCTTGTTTGCCAGTAGTCTAAAAGTGGTAGTTATAGGTATTTAGCTCCTCTGTATTGCAACTGTAATGCACATAATACTGCAGAGTTAAGCAGTGGTACATTCTTGCATGTTTAAGGTGATCTCATAAGCAATCTGTACAAATGATTTTATTATCTACCTGGTATGGTTTTCAATCCATTTTTTCTCTGTCAACACTTATTAGTGTATTCTCAAGTCAGTACCTTACCTACGTCAAAACACTTTTTCTCAGTAGTTGCACACAATGGCTCTGGTCTTGTGTTAAGAGGCACAGTGCTCCTTGTGTGGAGACGTAGGTTATTCTTTGACAGTTAACACTCTAGTAAATCAGCTCCAAAACTCCAAGGTGCTACACCCTCACTTTTTATCTCACATGGATAAGCACCTGGAATCATGGATTTGCCATTCATATCTGTCTTCTGCAGCCAGCTTGGTTGAAATGGGCATTCTGAGAAAATGCAACAATTGTCTCATGTTGACTAAAAAACACCTGTGACTTAAACTTACACAGTGTGTGAGAGATGTAGTTAAATTTATTGGAGGCAAAGTTCTTATGTCAAGCTCTACAAAAAAACAAGAGGGCTGTCAGCACCACATACCATACTACACAAATCACAACTCAGACCACACACACAGGTGTGTGTGTATATATATATATATATATATATATATATATATATATATATATATATTGATGCTCTTAAAAGTAACCTACCAGAACCACAAATGCCTCCTAAATGTAACCTAAGAAACAAGTGCCCTCAGCAACCTACACAGACTCACACTTGATTCATGTCAAAAGCCCATAAGGAAGACTTTCACTCATTTGAATATCCTAGTCATAGGAGACACCATAGTGAAGCACACTGATGCACCACTCACCAGGCTGTGCAAGGGGATGGTCACAGTCCGTTGTGTTTCGAGTGCCAGGATTCAGCACATCACACAATCATTTAAGTCCCTGCATCTCAAGTAAACCCATGACATAGTTGTAGCACATGTGGGTATAAATGACTTGAAATGTACCCCTTTGGACCATATGAAGAGGGAGTCATGATGAAACTCTCGGAGTATGTGTCTGAAGGTGCTATGAATCTAGCCTTGAGCAGTATTCTACTGTCAGCAAGAGTAATGCTGTAATACCAACAACGATTATTGACTTAAACAATTGACTTAGCTTCTGGTGTCATTCACAGGGGGTATAATATATATTTCCCTGGGAGGTAATGCTAGACAGTCTAACTGTTTTGCCAGAGCTGGTCTGCACCTATTTCCCAAAGACTTTTGTATATTGACTAAATCCTTGTCTACTCCAATAGTGTGTGTTTTGGGTTCACATTAGACTTCTAAAGCTTCCAACATAAACAGAATTCAGCTAACTTAAAGTTATTGCCAGTCTACACTAGGATCATAAACAACCCCCCAAGAAAAACAATCCACTCCCTAAAGGTGCTCCTTACCCTGGAACATGTTGATGTATGCATTACCATAGAGACCTGGTTCAAAACGTATGAGAGCAGTCCATTATTACATGGTTTTAGTGCCTTCCAACCTTTCAGGCCCACTGCCTTTGATTAAGGCAGTAAAGCTCACAGTATCGCCATATTATTAAAAAAAAAGTTCACCTCCAGACTTGTTAAACAAGATAATGATGTAGAACTCCCCCTGACCAAGTTAATATTAACAAAACCCCTTATCATATCATAGCTAACTACCAGTAAACAAGATAATGACCTGGTTTTCTTCATGTCCAACTTACTCTTAACAAATCCCCTTATTATATTTAACTGTAAAAGCTCCTCTGTGTTTCCATCAGCTAATACCTCATACCTAACAAGTACAGAATCCCTGTGCATTAAGCCAAACACCATTCTTCCAGGAGACTTCAGCTACCCCTTCATCAGTTGTGAGACTTGTACATCCTCAAACATGTATGTCCAGAAATTTCTGGACTTCATCAATACAAAGTCTCTGGGCCAGTTTGTCGATGCCCCTACCTGGGGTGACAAAATCCTGGACTTGGCCCTAAAACACAAGAGGTAGCTTTGCTCCCCACCAATTGTTACTTCTTCCTGGTCAAATCAGTCCACAAATCTGTTACATTCACCATAAAACTTAACCAGGAAGCACCTTCTAATGCTTTAGTATTTAAAGATTATGCTAAGCATTATCTACTAAAACTGAGTGACTCCTGGCCAAATTCAAAAAACCCTCAAACCTGATTATGAAGAAACCTTTGATGGATGCCAAATTCTATGCAGATGTAATTAGCTGCATAGACGCATCTGACCCATCCAAAATAAATACAATGCATAATTTAAGAATACACTACAATGGCAGAACCCAAATATAAACAGATTCTGTAATAAAAGAAAAAACTCATCGCACACAAAAATAAATATAACTCTCAATGTGTTAAATACATTGTTACTAAACTAAACAGGGAACTCTGGACCCTTATCAAATCAGCCAAGGCCAGATGTGAGGTAAAAAATAGCCATCCAGGTGACTGATACCCACAAAGCTTTCTTTAATTATGTCATAGACCTCAAAAACATTGCCTAGAACTGAGCAAAACTTACAGTAAATAGCATCACATATTTAGATCCAGCAGACATAGCTAATGTACTGGTGGACACATTTTGCTCTAACTTCACCCCCCACTCTCCTTATATTTTCCCAGATCACATACCTGCATCTGCACCCCCCTCAAGTTTCACAGGATCATGTCCTCAAGGCACTATCCAAGGCTAAGAACACTACTTCCACGGGGGCTGAGTACCATACCTGCCTACCCATCAGACTGAAATGGGGCTTGTCAGGCTCTCTACAGAGGCGATTTAATGTCAGCCACCAAACAGGCTTTGTACCCATTAAATGGAGGACATCAGCAGTCATCCCCTTGCACAAAGATGTGGTGTCAACTGACCAGCCTATATGTAAGGCTATGGAAAGTGTTATTATGGAACTAATAAGTAATGAGATAGCCAACCTACAAACTCTCAGTACAAACCAGCTTGGGTTTATCAAAAACAGATTCTGCCAACTTAACCTGGTTAATTTCTTTGAGAAGGTTATAGGAGCAATGGATGAGAACAAATCAGTGCACACCATATGTCTAGACCTACCAAAGCCATTCAGCTGCATCCCACACACTGGTGTCATGGATAAACTCTCACAAATAAATGTAAATCCCTATGCTACTCATTGATGAGCACTGTGACTAAAATCAGAATCCAGGAAATTGGGGGAGGCAGCTATATCTCCTCCAAAAGACCTGTCATTAGGTACCCAAGGCTCAATCCTTAGGCCATTGTTCTTTGGCATTTAATTCACAGAGGAGAAAACAAACGTTAAAAGTAAATTCTCCAGAAGTCACCATAGGTTCATAGATTAGTTCTAGGTTAACTGCTCTTGTGGGCCATTTTAAGTATAGCCAGTTACCCCATTTGAGAATCAAACCCTGCACCTTGAGTTTGGCAGGTAAACATCTTAACCATTATGCAAACCTCCCACCTGAAAGCATCGTCCCATGTTGGGCTTGAACCACCAACCTTTCAGTTAACAGCTGAACACACCAACCAATTGCATCACAGAGACCCGCACCTCCAGGAAAGTCATTCCCAAACCAGTGGGTGGTGTGAAGACTATGGACTGAAACTAAATACCAAAAATGTGTAATAGTATCCTTTGGCAAGCATGACCTTTTGTGTAACTGCCACAGTGACAGCATCCTCTGGAAAACTGTTTGAACATAATTTAGATGACTGAATGGGGAAAGCATAATTTCACCCCTAGTGTAGCACCCATGTCCCTCATGGATTGGGAAAATAAGTAAATGTCCCAATCCTCTCAGGTATTTACGCACAAAATGTAAGAGTTAGAAAAAAAATCGGAATGCAAACCTAGGTGTCTTAGAATCTTCACAGATCATTAACCTAGTAAGTACCTATGAACCTAGTTGTTTACTATTCTACAGTGGAGAAATTATAGTGAAACTGAATACTAGTCTGTATGAGCATATGCATGCAGTATAAAAAGAACAGTGATCTGATGATGTCAGTTTTCATTTTATCCTTGACATATGGATTTAGTCATTGCAACAGTTCACACTGACCAAAAACTCTCAAGCTTCACCTCTACCCATAATGCCTGTCTAAACATTACCCCAGATCTCATTTGCCACTTTTCCGGACAGACACGTTCACTAGAGCTCTCGAGCTTAGTTTCACTTTTTGAATAGCTTTTTCTTATATTTTTCAAGCTTTTTCTCTCTTTCAGTGTTTATTTTTTTTACTGTTTCTCTACCCATTATTTTGTATCACTTGTCCCTTTCCATACACTCTAGTGTATGCTCTATATCATTGCTGATAGCATTCCTTCATACACTTCTGTGTACTCCTAAACTGTCATCTTTGTATAAAAAAGTTTGCCTTACTTCTGTCTATTCTGGTAGAGAGTTTTGCATGTCTTGTGTGTGTGTATGTGAAGTGTGTATGTGAAGTGTGTGTGTGTGTGTGTGTGTGTGTGTGTGTGTGTGTGTGTGTGTGTGTGTGTGTGTGTGTGTGTGAAGTGCGGCCATTAACATTCCTCTATCAGACTTGCATCTTTCATGTGTTTATTGTTTTGGTCCTGTGTATTTACAGGAAGATTGCAGTGTTTGCTATGGTTTTAGCCATAGGGCTCTTGTTGAGAGGAGGAACAAGCTGATTTTGAAAGGCTTCATTCCGATTCCATCCACCTTTTGAAAGGCCATATTTGCTGTGGGAAAAAAAAAAAAAAAAGCAAAACGGTTATTTCTTCCCCTTCTTCTTCATCCTCTTTGGAGAAGGACAAAAAGAGGAGTTTGTCGGTGCCATCCTCCCCTTCGGCACTGCCAGCTAAGAAGCATAGATCCTTGGCTCCTAAAAGCTCCTCTGAGACAAAGGATTCTGATTGCAGTTTTTTGGTACTGGGAAAATGCTGGCTCTAACCAGTATTTCCTCATGAAAACCCTTGATACTGTTGGCTTTGACACAAGATTTACCTTCTCGTTCTACATTGATGCCGATTTCTTTGGCACAAACTATGGATATAGAGCAAAAGGAATCTCTTCCCAGGAGTTGTTACTTTCCATTTATTGACCCTTTGTGGGTGAGTTACCCAAGGTTTTTCTTCAGAGACCCAAATCACCCTCTCTGTCATCAGTGTGTTCCACCAAAAGCTTCACAGAACTTGACATATAGAGACTGATAAATAAAACTTTGTGGGCAAAAGGTTACATAAGACTTCCTTCAGCTCCGCACCTATGGGCTCAGGAGCCAAACCTTCATTCACCCTCCTACACTGACCTCCTCAGAGGCTTCAGAGTTTACAGCTCTTAGTCATCTGGTGCCAGTTGTATCAGTTCGGGAGATCTCTTTCTCTTTTCGGAACCGGTTATTGCCTTGAGTTTTTTGGCTGTTTCGCAGCCAGAGATCTCCCGGAACCATGTCTGTCCTGTTGGCTCCGAGGGGCAGGAGTTGACTCCAATTTTTTCAAAGCTGCCACTGCACCATGGAGCTTTGGCACAGTTCAGTTAATCTCCAGCTTCTGTCTCTGTTCCAAGGAATTCTGTCTTGGTTTGAGCTCCTTTCCCTCTTCGGGGGGGGGGGGGGCAGACTTTGAGACAGTGTAGAAGGCATTGTCTCTTACAGTCACTCAGTCAGCCTCTTCCCCCTCAGAGCAGATACCTTCCTCATGCCCAGCAATTTGATCTGTCTCTCTACTGGGGCAACAAGGCTTTACTAGAAAGGCTCACTCAGACTCTGTTACACTTTGCTGTGAGGGAAAGGTTAGTTTGCTTTTTATTTGTTGTATTACTTTATTGCCTTTTTCTATTTTGAATACTGTGATTTATTTTATATACCTTGTGTTTTACTTGTATTCTGCTTTTAACTGCAAATTAAAACTTGAAAAAAGACCACAGCTCTGTCTCTTGTGAGTCAGGCAGAAATTACTACAGCTCAATAGAACAGGTCATTTAAGGTTAATCATCTGTGAACTGAGGGGGTGGGGCTAGGAACTAAACCTTCTATTTAAAGGTTAAAATAAAACATTTCAGAGCTTTACTAGAAAGGCTCACCCAGACTTTGCTACACTTTGCTGTGAGGGAAAGGTTAGTTTGCTTTTTATTTGTTGTATTACTTTATTGCCTTTTTCTATTTTAAATACTGTGATTTGTTTTATATACCTTGTGTTTACTTGTATTGTGCTTTTAACTGCATATTAAAACTTGAAAAGAGACCACAGCTCTGTCTCTTGAGTCAGGCAGAAAATTTTTCCCCACCCTCCCACACGGTTACTGTAGTGTCCTTAAACAACACTGTCTTTCTAGTTGCCTTCCCCTTATGTTAATTTGACCATATATCTCATTTCCTCTCTGTTTTTACTGGCTTGTGTGACTAAGCACAGAATTATCATTTTGTGAAATCACTCCCCTTCAACTATTTAAATTTATTGGCCATCCTACTGTATTCCATAGTACCAGAATACAAAAGTGACCACCCCCTTTCAATCTATCTTGCTTTTTTAAAAATAGTGACTCTCCACTAAAACTTAACTTTTTAGACAGGTAAAACTTAAGTTACCTACTTTCACATCTGACTCCTTAGTGCATACTGCAGTGTTTAGGATCAACCATTTTTTTTCATCTTACCTTTAAGCATCCCTATGACTAGCACTTGCTTTAAAACTTGCTGGAAAGTACTAGGACGTCTTAAACTGATACACGCACTCAACTCTCATTGTTAATAAGGATAATTTCACTGTAGGCACTAAACAGCCTATAATTGCAAAGTACCTTGCTAAGGTAAAGGAAAACAGCTCTTGTACTTTACAAAAAAAAAAAGCACCAAACCAGGCATGTCCAAGGGTCAGCTTCTGGTAATTTCCCCTGTCCACCTGGTGAATCTGGGCATACTGGGGCAATGCAGCAATTGCCTCATGTACACAGACAACCATATCCTCCTACCACCAAACACTACAACCTGTGAGAGATGCACTTACATAGCCAAACTGGAAGCAAAGCTCTCTCCACCCAAGATTGTGCTAGACAGTCAAGAGGAGAAGGTTAACACCTGCAGTACACCTCAAGCAACACATAGCCCTTCTAAACCCACACCACCAACACCCACACCCACACATAGCAACACTAAACCCACATATGTGGAGGCCCTTAACAGTAACATGCCCAAGCAACAAGCACCTCCGAAGCTGAAACGCAAACACACACCAGTCACAACCAACGTGTCACTTAGCTCACAACACCAATGTGCCACCCAACAACAGTCCCTAAGGCAAGACAATTTACCCAACACTTTAGTCATAGGTGACTCTATAGTCAGGCACACTGATGTCCCACTCACCAGACTGAACAAGGAGAAAATTACAGTCAGCTGCCTGTCGGGTGCCAGTATCCGCCACATAACGCATGCACTCAAGTCACTCCACAACAAGTACAAATATGACTCTGTCATTGTCCATGTTGGAGTGAATGATTTGAGGCGTACCTCCCTGGAGTACATGAAAAGAGACATGGAAGAGCTCTCAGATCATGTGGCCCAGGCAGGTATGACCCTAGCCCTAAGTAGCATTTTGTCTTCACCCAGAATATACCACAGTATAAGGACAAAATGATTGACTTCAATTGGCTAAGTTTCTGGTGTCATTCAAAGGGGATCCAGTATCTGTCTGCCTGGGACGACATGATCGATAGACCATGATGCTTTGCCATAGATGGTCTTTACCTGTCGCCCCTGGGATTCAGGTTACTGGCTAAGGCATTGGCCACCCGTATAGTGCCTTTTTAGGCAAAGTTCAAAGGACAAAACCATTACTGTAACCGGTACAAGCATGCAAAATCTGACGGCAATGCTACTCAATGCTAGAAGTCTAAAACTCAAAATGCACTCTCTCGAGGCACTCCTAAAAATGGAGAATATCGATATTTGTGCAGTAACTGAGACCTGGTTCATGGCTCCAGAGGGGACCTCTGCAATACCAGGCTACAACTCTTACCACACTTTTTTCGGCCACCAAACCAGGACCGAAACACTAAAGGTGGAGGAGTGTCCATATTCACCAAGGATATTCACAACATAGTGATATCTGCATTGCTTACTGTACTTATTTCCTTGTTTCACTTGAAAGAAAGTTACTGTTTGTCAGTTTTGCATTTAAGTTACCTGTAACACATTGCATTTAAGTTACCTGGCACTTGCTCACTAAAGCAGTTATATAAGTCAGCACTAAAAAATTAAAAGCACTACACCCTCACAAGCTCCCCTTGAGTACCTTGTTCCCCATTGGCCCTTTTTTCAATTATAAAGGAATTCCAAATACTATTCTAGCATGTCCAAAGGTCAGTTGTCAATCTCCTCTCCGGTCCAGCTGGTGAATCTGGGAATCTTGAGGCAATGTTACAACTGACTCATGTACACAGATAACCCTCTCCTCCTCCCAACAAATTCCAACACATGTGAGAGATGCAACCATATAGCCAAACTGAAGGCTAAGCTCTCTCAACTCAGTACTGGCGTAACCAGTCAGGAGGAGAAGGAAACCATACTCACTACAATTCCAGTCTCACATAGACCTACCATGACAGCAAACCAAACACATAAACACACAAAAACATACTCGGAGGTACTAAATAAAAATCTGCCTAAGCAGCAGAGACCTCCAAAGCAGACACCCAAGCAACCGCTACCCCAAAACAAAACACATGCAACACATAGCTCACAAAGCCAGTGTGCCGAACAGTCACAGCCCTTAAGGCTAAACAACACACCTGATACACTTGTAATAGGTGACTCTATCGTCAGGCACACTGACGTCCCACTCACCAGGCTGAACAAGGAGAAGGTCATGGTGAGCTGCCTGTCGGGGGCTAGGATCCGCCACATAACACAAGCACTCAGGTCACTCCAAGGCAAGTACAAATATGACTCAGTCATTGTCCATGCTGGTGTGAATGACCTGAGATGTACCTCCCTGGACTACATGAAAAGAGACATAGAGGAGCTCTCTGAGCATGTAGCCCAGGCTGGTATGACCCTGACCTTGAGTAGCATCTTACCCTCACCAAGAATGATGTCACAATATGAAGACAAGATGATCAATTTCAACAATTGGCTTAAGTATTGGTGTCATTCAAAGGGGATCCAATGCCTGTCAGCCTGGGATGACACGCTCGACAAGCCACGATGCTTCGCTAGGGATGGCTTGCACCTATCACCCCTGGGCTTTCGGATATTGGCAAAGGCTCTTGCTACCCCCATAGTGCCTTTTTTAGGCAAGGCTCAAAAGACAAACCCACCTCCATAGGTATCACAAGAGATAAGAAACTAAGAGTAGTGTTACTCATCGCCAGAAGTCTAAACCTCAAGATGCATGCACCCGAAACTCTCCTTAGCATGGAGAACATCGATAGCTGTGCAGTAACAGAAACCTGGTTCAAGGCTCCCGAGAGCACCCCAGCACTACCAGGATGTCCTTCAAGAATGCAACTGCAGTCATAACATATGGGTTGTCCTGCCTCAGGCAGCCCTCGGTCAGCCGGATTCCAAAGTCTGGGTCCGGCGTCGGCTGGTGTCGCCTCCTCTCCGACGTCAGAGCGGCTGGAGTATAAAGGCATCGGCCGACGCCATCTTCTTCAGTCTTTCTTGCCGCGCGGTGCCCGAAGCAGAAGCAGTTCGCAAGTGCCGGTCGGTCAGCTCCTGTGTTTTCAGTACCCAAGTCATCTAAAAGCTAAGTACCCCGTTGGTGAACATTTTTTCTTGCCTCAGCCGATGTCAGAACAAATTGAGAAAGTTAATAATTGTTTGTCTTGTAGTAAACAAATACCTCATAAGGACTTCCATTCTTACTGCTTTCCTTGCCTGGGCCCAGACCACGACGTCTCGGCCTGTGCTGCCTGTGCTTGCTTTAATAAGCGCACTCTCAGGCGCCAGGCAGAATTTGCCGAAGACTTTTTCGGTGAATCTTTCGCGTACATTATGCCATCGGATCAACCGACAGCTCAATCTACCAAAAAACGAAAGGACCGGGACCGACATCCTTGGCCCGCGTCCACCACCGATGCTACTCCTAAATCCTCCGCTAGTGCTTTGGTCCCTTCGGAAGCGGTAATTCAACCGCTCCAGGCCGACGACACAGTGTTAACACATCCTTCGGTCTCGGAGACCTCTCCGGTGCCGGTTGTTGATTTTCCTCCAGAAACCGAAGTTCTGGATCTACCCAACACCATTCCCGTAGACAAGGTTACTCCTGCACGTGGGGCTGCAAGGCCTCCTGTATCCATGTCCATCAAGGCCTTTGCACGTGCTAAGGCCGCCAGCCAGGCCAAGGCCCATCCTAAACCTGCTGCTCAGGCCCCTTTTTCTGATAAACAGATCATGTATCTTGCTGCAGATCTGATTTCCCGTATCAGGGGGTCTCAGCCTCACCCAGACAGAGGTTCTTAGCCACCTGCAGAGAAAAGGCCCAGAACTGAGCAGGCTGACAACCTCTCTTCACATGAAGCCTCTGGGGATTCTGAGCATTCAGATACCCAAGAAGAGTCCTTCCAGGCCTATGAGGACTCTGATGCTGAGGAATCAATTCCCTCTGCCTCCCCTCCAGAGGATTTCTCGTTTGGTGAAGTCCTGCACTCTATGAGGGAACATTTTAAATGGCAGGGTCAGGAATTCTCTGATTCCAGGAAAAGGCTACGTACCTTCCTCAAGCTTCCCCAGCACAGACCTTTAGCTATTCCTCCTGTTATGGATGTTTTGGATGACGTTTTCTCTGACTCCAGTGCTAACCCTTATTCTCTCCCCCCTGCTCCTGTCAAGCCAGACAGATATTATAGGGTCCCTGACACTCACAAACATCTCTTTAAGGCCCACTCTGTGGATCTAGAAACTATTTCACAGGGCCCCAAAGGAGTGGCTACATCCACTGCCAAGAACCCACTGCCAGCGGATAGGGAAGCTAGGTCCCTGGAGAGATGGGGTAAAAAAGTTTATACCTCTACCACCCTAGCCATGAGGTCACTTAACTGCCTTTTTCATATGTTTCAGTACCAGGATTTTTTACTGGATGACTTACAGAAAAAGCTAGCCTCTCCTGAGCCTATTGATAGAAAAGCATTGCAGGATCACATACATAACACTCAGCAGGTTAACAATCATTTTCTTCAGTGTGGTTATGATGCATTGGAGGCTTCATGTAGGGCAGCTATGACTGGGGCTGTGATACGTAGACATGCTTGGTTAAAAGATCAGCCATTGCCAGACCATGTTAAAGTAAAGTTACTTGATGCACCTCTGGAAAAACAGAAGCTTTTTGGTGCTAATGCACAAGATGTGTTGAAATCCATTGAGGAAAAAGCTAAGTCAGTACAGACAGTCAAGGATTTCCTCCAGGTTCAACCACCCAGGTTCAGCAGAAACTGGCCTTCAAAGAATTGGTCCTTCCCAGACTCTGACAAGTTTCAAAGGGGAAAAAAGAGGCGTGCCCGAGGAAGAGGGCAATACCGAGGATCCTACAGGGGCCGCCAATGGCAACCTCCAAATCAAAGAAGTGGTGCAGGCAGCCCAGCTGCACCACAAGGACAATCACAATGACTTGACTTTCATACCGCCTACAAGGGCTCAAAGAGAAGCACCTTTGGGCGGAAAATTATCCTTATTCTCAAAAAACTGGCATATCTTAACCAAGGACAACTGGATTCTGATTTAATAGACAAGGGTTACAGATTCCACTTCCATACTTTACCAATAAGACAAGGCATGCCAAACCTGCCACATCATCAAAGGGCAGAGGCACTCAGTCAAGTTTCAAAGCTGTTAAGTATAAAAGCAATAGAAAGGGTTCCTCCTCAGGAACAAGGCCAGGGATTTTATTCAAGACTATTCCTTGTTCCAAGAAAAGAAAACAAATGGAGGCCTATACTGGACTTGTCTACTCTAAATACTTTTCTCATTGTGCCAAAGTTCAAAATGCTGACGTTGCAGCAACTCCTTCCCATGCTGGGCAAGGGGTCTTGGCTGGTCACTCTGGACCTCAAGGAGGCATACCTGCATGTCCCAATCAGACAAAGCTGCAGAAGATACCTCAGATTTCTTGCAGGGACAGAGCAGTATCAATTTTCAGCATTGCCGTTTGGCTTATCTACTGCGCCCAGAGTGTTCACGAAATGCCTGGCATCAGTAGTGGCACACTGCAGACTCCAGGGGATTCAAATATACCCCTACCTGGACGACTGCCTCATACAAGCAGACAACAAACAAACCTTAATAGCAAACTTGGACTATGTCATTCAACTACTGCAGGCCTTGGGATACACAGTCAACATTCAAAAGTCAAGACTTCTGCCATCCCAACAGATTATTTTCCTAGGGGCCAAACTGGACACAGAAACTCAAATGGCCTACCTCACAGAGGAGAAACAACAGCAGTTACCAGAGTACTTCAAAGGCCTAGCAAAGCTCTCCCAGCTAACTGCAAGGAAAATCCTGCAGGCCCTGGGGTTCATGGCATCTTGCATTCTTCTGATACCTTTGGTAAGACTTCATATGAGAAAGCTGCAATGGTACTTAAAAAGCTTATGGTCCCAACACAGCCAAAGCCTAGAGGACGTAATCCCACTCATTCCATGTCTGCAAAAAGAATTTTTGTGGAGGGCTCAAGCAAGTCAGTTAAACAAAGGCATGTCCTTCCACAAACCTCAAGCAGGTAAAATGATTACAACAGACGCCTCAGATCATGGATGGGGGGCGCACATGGAGGGCAGATGCATTCAAGGTCTATGGACACCAAGGGAAAGACATCTGCACATAAACCAAAAAGAGATGTTGGCAGTGATACATGCAATCGAGACTTTCGAAAAATCACTACAACAAGGACATTTGCTAATAAGGACAGACAACACCACTGTCATGTGGTATATAAACAAGCAGGGAGGCACTCATTCTTATCCCTCTGCAGACTAACAATGATTCTCTGGGAAAAATCCCTGAGTCTGAAGATACATTTGCAATCCCAGTTTGTGCCAGGCAAGGACAATGTACTGGCGGACAAGCTGAGCAGAAATTTCCTGGATCCACACGAATGGATGCTGCATCCTCACATTTTCTCACAAATAACAAAGGCATGGGGAAGACCGGACGTAGATCTCTTTGCTTCTCACATGAATCATCACCTGGAAAAGTTCTGCACAAGGACCCACCATCCTCTAGCCTGGAAAACAGATGCTCTCTCCTTCAGCTGGAATTCCCTAAAAATTTATGCATTCCCTCCTCTACCTCTGCTGACCAAGGTGATACTAAAGATCAAAGCAGAACAACCAACAGGCATTCTGATAGCTCCAGACTGGCCAAGGCAACACTGGTACCCATTGCTGTTGAGCATAACTCGGACCAAACCGTGGCCTCTGCCCCTATGGCCCCTGCTTCTAACACAACACAATTACAGGACTGTCCATCAAAACCTGAAAACATTGCATCTGACAGCCTGGAGGTTACCATGACTCCTTCCGCTATCTCTCTTTCCAAAAAAGTTCAAGAGATCTTACTGGAAGCACGCAGACCTTCCACCAGAAAAACCTATTCAGCCAAGTGGAAGAGATTCAGCATCTGGAATGCCAACAGGGGTCAGGATACAACATTACTGAGTATACCTCAGATATTGGAATACTTGGCAGAAATGTTTCATACTGGACTCTCATATTCTTCTATAAAGATTCATGCCTCAGCAATCTCAGCAAAATACAATTGTGATCCACCAGTGTTTTCCCATCCTTTGCTAAGACAGTTCCTAAGAGGGATAAAGAATATCAAACCTCCCAGAAAACAGCCAGTACCTGCATGGGACCTCAATTTCGTTTTGGAAAAATTAACTCTTCCTCCTTTTGAGCCAGTAGCAACTTCAGAAATGCAATTTCTATCATGGAAAACGTTTTTTCTGTTGGCAGTCACATCTGCAAGAAGAGTCTCGGAGATACAGGCACTCATGGCAGTACCTCCCTTCCTCATTTTTCATCAGGACAGAGTTTCTCTAAGAACCAATCCTACATTCATGCCAAAAGTAATATCCAGGGTATCTCTAATTCAAGCTATTCACCTGCCTACTTTCTTCCCCAATCCGCAAAACAGGGGGGAAAAGCTGCTGCATACTTTGGACATACACAGGCAACTGCATTACTACTTGGACAGAACTAAGGCCACCAGAAAGTCTGACCAACTGTTTGTAGCCTATGCTGCTGGAGTACAAGGAAAAGCAATCTCCAAACAAACAATTTCAAAATGGATTGGACACTGCATCAGATTCTATTCTTTCCATGGAAAAGGTGTGCCAGCCAATATTAGGCCACATTCCACCAGAGCTATAACCACATCCACAGCTTTCCTAAGAGGAGTGGCTACAAAGGACATTCTAGAGGCTGCTACATGGAGCTCCGTGCATACATTTACCAAGCACTACAACCTGCCCTTATACTCCAGATCCCGAGCAGGCTTTGCTTCGGCAGTTCTGCAGGGCATTTTAGCTACACCATCCCTTTCTTAGTTCCATCCACCCCCAGCTTGGCTATGGTATTCAACCCATATGTTATGACTGCAGTTGCATTCTTGAAGGACATAGTACAGTTTTGTACCTTCCATAAATGTAGATGTCCGATAGATATGCAACTGCAGTCGGATTTTCCCACCCTCCTACCCCTCTGCAACCTTCTTTATGGGTCCACTACCCCTTCCTATTAGCTGGGGGTACCTCCTATGGTGTATCTGTTTATTACTGTTGTGCATGTCTGGAATTGTTTATCCATTCACCAAATTTAGCCTTCCTAGGAGGGTACCTGGCATCTGGGGCAAGAAACACTGAAGAAGATGGCATCGGCCAATGCCTTTATACTCCAGCAGCTCTGACGTCGGAGAGGAGGCGACACCAGCCGACGCCAGACCCAGACTTTGGAATCCGGCCGACCGAGGGCTGCCTGAGGCAGGACAACCCATATGTTATGACTGCAGTTGCATATCTATCGGACATCTACATTTATGGTAGGTACAAAACTGTACTTTATACCTCATACCATGCTTTTCGGCCCCAAAACTTGGACCGAACCACAAAAGGAGGGGGAGTATCAATATTCGTCAAAGATACCCACACCTCCAGGTTGGTGGCACAGCACGAAGCATCAGAGACTATCCATGTGCAACTAACAGTGGGTAAAAGTGCCTTCCAGTTTATAGCCAGCTACAGACCACCCTCCCAAACCCAGGAACCCCACTCGGCCTTCCTTAGAACACTGGAAGATATGAAGGTCTCTCCAAACACCATTATATTGGGCGACTTTAACTACTCAAGCATAGACTGGGAGCATTATTCTAGCTCCAACACCCTAGCCCAAAGGTTCCTAGAATTTATAAACTCAAATGCTATGGAACTACTTGTTACCACTCCCACAAGAGGGGAAAACATACTGGACCTGATCATCACCAACATGGGGACTCTATGCTCCAGACAACAAGTGTATCCCTCACTGGTAAGATCAGACCATAAATTAATCTCACTGGATATTCACATCCCGACCCCACCCCCTGCCCAGAAAACCACAGTGAAAAACTACTCTAAAGCAAATTTCACACTCCTCAAAACCGAGGTGGAATCCTTCAAAGCCCCCGGGCCTGTGGAAAATACGGCCCAGACAGCAGAATCCTTTATAAACGCATTCTATGAACACCTTCAGGAATGCATGGATCATGCAATCCCAAATAAAGCCAAGACCCAATCCTCCAAAGGCAGATGTCCTGTCTGGTGGACCCCAGCCATAAACTATACAATAGAAGGAGGAAGCTACTACATGATGGAGCAAAATCCCAAAAAGGGAAGGCATCTCTGATCAGTATTAGCAAAAAACTACGGGCACTCATAAAATCGTCTAAGGCCAGCTTCGAGAGAAAAATTGCACAGGACACTAAGGATAATCACAAGGCTTTCTTTAGTTATGTTAGGAATCTGGGTGGGAATTCCCAGATATGCTCAGAATTAGTCCAAAATGACAAAAAATACACCAAACCCACAGACATTGCCAACATCCTAGGTGACAGGTTCAGCGCAAACTTCTCCCCCCCCCACACCAAAAGGGCAAATATCTATCCCAGCAGAGTGCTGCCCCCCTGACATCTCAGATGCTCAGGTAAGAGCCGCCCTTTCCAAAGCAAAAAACACAGCATCAATGGGACCAGACGGTGTCTCGGGCTGCGTCCTACATGAACTCCAAGAAGAGCTAAACCCAAACATAAAACTACTGTTCAATCTCAGCCTTACTACAGGTTATGTACCCAAAGAGTGGTGTACAGCAACACTGGTCCCTCTCCACAAAAGTGGTGCCTCAACGGATCCTGGAAACTATCGCACCATAAGCCTGACTAGCTTGGTCTGCAAAGCTATGGAAAGGATCATCATGGACCTCATAAATAAAGATATTGGGGACCTACAGACACTGGATCCTACCCAGTTCGGCTTTGTTAAGGGCAGATCCTGCCTCTTAAACCTGGTTGATTTCTTTAAAACAGTCACCAAGGCCATTGACGAGGGGAAGGTGGTCCACACAGCCTGCCTGGACCTCGCAAAAGCCTTCGATACAGTACCCCACTCGGGCATTATAGATAAGCTCACCTTCTTAAATATAAACCCCTATGTCACTAGATGGGTTGCAAACTGGCTCATGGACAGAACCCACATGGTTAGAATTGCTGGAGCCATGTCAGACTCCAAACCAGTTACAAGTGGCATCCCACAAGGCTCAGTCCTGGGACCTCTCTTGTTCGGTATATATTTCTCGGAGGTACAGGCCAACACGGAAGGACTGTGGCTGACCAAGTTCGCAGATGACTGCAAACAGAACCCACATGGTTAGAATTGCTGGAGCCATGTCAGACTCCAAACCAGTTACAAGTGGCATCCCACAAGGCTCAGTCCTGGGACCTCTCTTGTTCGGTATATATTTCTCGGAGGTACAGGCCAACACGGAAGGACTGTGGCTGACCAAGTTCACAGATGACTGCAAACGAGGCGCCATAATCGACTCTCCAGCCGACACAAGCATCCTCCAAAAGGGCCTTCTAGAAACAGACTTGTGCCAGAGCCATGGCCTTAAGCTAAATGCCAAAAAGTGTATAGTCATCCCCTTTGGCAAAAACAAAGTGCCCACAAATTACCACATAGGTGGTAATCCATTAAGTACGGAAGAAGTAATTAGGGACCTGGGGACCCAGGTTGATAGCAATCTCTCATTTGACAATCACATGGCCAAAGTGGTTAGAAAAACATTTTATATAGCCCACCTAATCTTAAAGGGATTCACATCTAGATCAGGGGAGGTCATCGTGCCTCTTTACTCATCCCTCATCAGGCTCATAATTGAGTACAGACACCAGACACCTGCAGCAACTGGAAAGACCCCAAAAGTACCTCACGAAGAGGATCAAAGGGCTCAAACAGATGCCATATGCTGCCCGGTGAAAGAAACTCCACCTCTACTCAGTGGCATACCGCCTGCTCAGAGGCGATCTGTGCCTGATGTATAAAGCCATGTCCAACCCGGAATTAATGGACATGCTGCACCTCAGAAAATCCAAATCCCATAGAGCTACGCATTTGAGAGATTTGAACCTCAGCACTGAAATAAATAGGACATGCTGGAGGGACAGATTCATAACCCAGAGGCTCCCTTCACTCTGGAATAAAATCCCAGTCCAGGTTAGGCAGAGTCCCTCATTGACTCTCGTCAAGAGCAATCTTGATGAGTGGATGGGGGATCGTAGGTTTACCCCGGGTATCACTTCTGTGTCACTGTTAGACAGAGGCACAGTATACTAACCTCGAAAAAGGGCATAGCAAAATTAATTTAAAATGGGTGGCAAAAGCCAAACACATACTGGCTAGGCTTATAAATGCCCTAGGGCAGATAGCCTAGTGTGACCCTATGAATACCAGGCTAGTTGCCCAACACAATGCGTCTGAAATTCTCCATGTGCAACTAACACTAGGTAAGCCTGCAATCCAAATTGTAGCTTGCTACAGATCCCCCACCATGCCCCATGATTCTCACTACACCTTTCTAAACATACTGGAAAATATTAAGGTACAACTAAACACCCTAATACTGGGTGATTTCAACTACCCTGCCATTAACTGGGAAAACTACTCGTGTACCAACACCTTTGCCCAACGGTTCTTGGAATTCATAAATTCCAACGCCCTGGATAAACTAATCCTTAGTCCCACCAGGGGCTCTAATATCCTAGACCTGGTCATTACCAACATGGGAAATCGATGCTCCACACCTATGGTCACTTACTCATTGGTCAGGAGTGATCATAAGCTAATTTCCCTTGACATCCACATCCCACCCTCACCTCCAGTAAGGAAACCTCTGTAAAAAAAAAAATTCTCCAAAGCCAACTTCATGCTACTCAAGTCAGAAGTGACAAACTTCATGACACCCATGCAGACGGGAACTGAAGGTTCAACTGCTGAATCCTACACTAAGGCACTGTACGAGCACATCCACTCGTGCATGAATCGTGCCATCCCCAATAGAACCAAGGCGCTCTCTTCCAAAAAAAGGAAGCCAATCTGGTGGTCCCTTGCCATAAACAAACTTTACAACAAAAGGAAGAAATTGTTGCAGAAAAGAGGAAAATCCCAGGTTGCAAAAATCTCCCTTACCAGCCTCAGTAAGAAGTTGAGATCCCTCATAAAATCCTCCAAAGCTAGTTACGAAAATAAAATTGCCAAAGATTCCAAAGACAACCACAAGGCATTCTATAGCTATGTCAAGAATCTAACTGCAATGCTCAGATCTGCTCTGAGCTACAACAGAATGGCATTAAATATACTGATCTCAAGGATATTGCCAATATCCTGGTAGATCGATTCAGTGCAAACTTCACCCTCCTCTCACCCCCTAAAGGGCCCATCTCAATACTGAAAGATTGACAAATTCCGATAATAACGGCCACACAGGAAAAATCGCACTATCCAAAGCTAAGAATACAGCATCCATGGGACCAGACGACATCCCAGGCTGTGTACTACATGAACTGCAGAATTAAATGGCACCTCACCTAAGTGTCATGTTCAGTCACAGCCTCACTTCAGGCTTTGTGCTCACTGAGTGGTGCACAGCTACAGTTATCCCACTCCACAAGGGGGGATCCACCTTGGATCCCGGGAACTACCGCCTCATCAGTCTGACGAACCTGATCTGCAAGGCTATGGAACTTATAAACAAAGACACAGGCAACCTTCAAACACTGGACCCTACTCAGTTTGGGTTTGTGACAGGCCGATCTTGTCTCCTGAACCTGATTGACTTCTTCGAATCAGTCGCCAGATACGTGGACAAGGATAAGGTGGTCCACACAACCTATTTGGACCTCGCCAAGGTCTTCAACACCATCCGCCACTCTGGAATCATAGATAAACTTACTAAGCTGGGCATTAATCCCAACGTCACTCAATGGGTTGCCAACTGGCTTACTGACAGAACCCACACTGTAAAAGTCGCAGACTCCAAATCCAGCTCCAGACAAGTGACAAGTGGAGTACCTCAGGGTTCAGTCCTGGGACCGCTCTTGTTTGGCATCTACTTCTCTGAAGTACAGGCCAACACTAAGGGGCTCTGGCTAACAATGTTTGCAGATGACTGCAAACTGGGAGCCATTATTGAATCCCCAAATGATGTGGATATTCTACAAAAGGGCCTTACAGAAACAGATTCTTGGTGCCTGAGCCTGGGCTCAAGCTCACTGCCAAGAAATGTATAGTTATCCCCTTTGGGAAAAAAACATGTACCCATGAATTACCACATAGGTGGCAGTACACTAAACACAAAGTGTGATAAGAGACTTAGGGACACAGGTGGACAGTGGTCTCACCTTCGATAACCACATCGCCACAACAGTCACAAAATCCTTCCTTTTGGCACACCTCATCACTAAGGGCTTTTCATCCAGAAAAAAGGAGGTCATTGTCCCACTGTACTCATCCCTCATTAGACCAATTATAGAATACAATGCCCCGTTTGGTATGTATCTCTCAAGACATCTACAACAACTGGAAAGGCCACAGAAATACCTCACTAAAAGATTCACAGGCCTAAAGCAGATGCCCTATGCTGACCGTCTAAAAATACACCACCTATACTCTGTTGCATATCGTCTACTCAGAGGCGATCTCTGCTTAACATACAAGACCGTGTCAAACCCAGAGCTGTTTGGACATGCTACACTTAAAGAAATCCCAATCCCTCAGAAACACACGCTCCGGGGATGTAAACCTTGTCATCACAATGAACAAAGTATGCTGGAGGGATAGGTTCCTGACCCAGAGACTCCCCAGACTCTGGAATAGACTACCCATACATGTCGAGCAGAACGCCTCTTTGGCCCTCTTCAAAAAGAACCTTGATGAGTGGATGGGAGATAGGAAATTCACCCTGGGGATCACGTGAGTCACCCTACTAGACAGGGGTCCAGGAAAGTAAATACTGTGGGAAGAAATAGCCAGGGAATTATGTCTAGACTTGTTTAGGCCTTAGGGCCAATAGCCTAGTACCAACCTCTGAACCTATGAAACCTCAGGAATCTCAGATACAGGTTCTTTCATCTTCTGATACCTCCCCAGATTATCCCCTGAGGATGTTCCTCAGAAGAAGAAGTGCAAAAGGCCTTTCCAGGACACACTTTGAGGCAGGTCCCCCAGGGGCAAAGAGGAGCACTTGGATTCCCCATAAGAATCGATCATGGAAGACACTGATTTTGATGAAGGAGAAGGGTCTTCCCCTGAAGATGTCTCCTTTGAAGACATCCTCAAAATTTTGAAACAGAGGGGTGACTGGAAGTCCCAAAACCGTTCCCTGGAGGAATCAGTCTACCTGCAGGCTTTCAGTACTCACCTGTCTACCTCTTGGGTGATTCTGCCTGCTGATGAACTCATCCATTTAATTTTGCAGTGGACGTAAAAGGCCCTGGACACTATTGAATCCATCCCCAAGAGACCAGACAAAATTTTATCTGCTCCCAAAAATAAACAAATCTGGGCTAAAAGTTTAGCGGTAGATGCTATGGTCATAGCGGCCATTTTTGTTTTGCATATTTCTGAATTGAAAGTTTATTTTCTATTTCTGAACAGAGAATTTCTTGCTCATTTTCCAAAAGTATTTTTCTTGTATAAAAGTTTTTGAAGTGGACATGACATGACCGGTTAGCAGTGGGAACTTATTGAAGTTTTGATACTGAGACCTAATCTCCACATGAAGAAATTTGTTAATTTAGAGACTCAGTAAAATCATAAAATATTTTCCACTTTTCTAAAACAGATTTCCCACACATCAAGTCTTGAAATGTCCAGTTGTTTATTTCATTCTCCATATAATTTTGGGTAGAGCTATCTTACAACTAAGGTTCCATTCCAACCCCAGACAATCTGAATTACCATTGATAGAAACTAATGAATAACTTATTACAAGGGTGGGATATGGCTCTAACTTG
The DNA here is from genome assembly GCF_019279795.1 of Protopterus annectens. Lineage (NCBI taxonomy): Eukaryota > Metazoa > Chordata > Ceratodontiformes > Protopteridae > Protopterus > Protopterus annectens. The sequence continues at coordinate 1,696,012,541 of NC_056731.1, forward strand.
AATTCAGTTAGACATCCTTGTTTAATTGGCTACAATATTGATAACCTGCATTGCTCTAGTTTGGAATCAGCAGAAGGTCTTGATCATTTAGTTATAATATTGATATTGTGCACTGTTATTTTAGCCATACTTAAGTAAATTAAACTATTCATTTCTCCTATCTTGTCCTGCCCTCTAACAACTTTTCCCAGTCTTTCAACAGTTAGAGTGTACTCTTTTCAGTGCTCGTCTGAGCTCCCCTCCCTCAACTGGGTAGCATAACTTGCAGAAACCTGCCTGCGATCATACGACCTTCACCAGCAAGAACCCTGACAAGGAAAAGAAACTGTGGACTAAACTGATAAATGTAGGTTGCTTCTAGCTTAGCTGTTCTGTTTTTCTCTAAACTTGCATTCTGCAGATTTGCTTTATGGATAGTGGCAGGCAGGCACAGAGCCAGGGACATAGTTACTTGTGACCCTTTTTTTTCCCCTTGGCTCTAAACACAGACCCCGCTCTCCAAGCAGCTGTATAACAGGAATACTTAAAGCAATGCTGTCTGGAGGTAATACTGCATTCTAAACCCCTGTCTGTATCAGTCAGCTAGCCCTCATCTCTTTCTCTCTTCCTTCCCTTCATATAGTACTCTTAAGTAAAATTTTGACTCTTTTAATTTAATTTAATTTAAATTTGACAAAGCAGATAGCTTTACCTCCTGGTTTATGATAGTTTTGTGCTCGGTCTGAGGCCAAGTTCTGCCTGCTCCGTTTACCCTCACTACTCTCGGCTCACTCCACCCCCTCACCCTACCTGCTTTCCTACCCGCCCCCTATACCCATTAACATATAGTCTCAAAGACCCCGCTCACACACCACTCTATAACCAAGCTAACCACTTCCCACCAAAATAAATTAAGAATTCTAAATTTTGCACTCTGTGAGTTAATCATACCCACCATCAAATTTCAAGCAGTCACAATACTTCTCCCCAAACTACCAGCACCAGTCAGATTGTACAGTGTCATTCTAACATAGACAACAATCGGTCTACTATACACTCTCCATTTACATTACCAAGATTAAATTCTCACTCCAGTCAAACTTATCTAAGTTCAGTTCACCCTCTTACACACTATAATGCTCTATATCTCACAAAATGTTACTCTCATCCTCCATACTAATCACTCTGCTACTATACCTAACCGTACCCACAACACTCACAAATAAAACAGCTACAAACTACTGTACTACAACATTCTCTTCCACCAACCTACCCCAAAAACAAACTCACTACTCCAGTATCTCCCCTCGGCTATTTCACTATCCACTCCCTTACTACAACACCAAAATCAAAACCACAGAAACCAACAAACCCCATTTTATCACACTAAACTCTAGCCTCAAAACTAAAAACAACCCACTAAACACTTGCCTAATAGTAAAATTACTTCAGAGTGGCAACATACACCCTAACCCCAGACCAAACAAGCAAGCAAACTCCAAATTTTTAAACCTAATTGCTATTAACCTAAGAAGTATATGCAATAAGATAACATCCCTTCATGCATGGATTGAACAAAATAAACCAGCCGTATTAGCCATAACAGAAACTTGGCTACATCCCAACATAACAGGTACCTAAAGTTTACTGCCCAACTTAGCCATATAGAGACTGGACAGACCAAAAAAGAAAGGAGGGGGGATAGCCTTGCTGTACCGCTCCACACTTAACATTACTCACTACCCAAGTAGTATACTCACATTCCATAATGAGATATTAATTACCAACTTAAACCTTAACAACCAGAAAAAATCTGTATCGTCACAGTTTACATCTCACCTGGAAACAATGTACCAGTCATGGAAGATATTCTGTCCTGGACATCAAAAAACATTAAATTAGAAACAGTCATCCTGGGTGACATTAACATAAATTGGCAATCCATCACTGCAAACTCCCTGAACAAAAATATCAGTCTGCACGACTTCAAACAACTAATTGCAAACCCAGCTAGATTCAATAAAGCCTTTACTAGCCACTCCACACTAGACTGGCTCCTCATATCCCACCCAACTAACTTCTCTTCAGGCACACACTCAGACTCAATAAGCGACCATATTCCAGCCTTTGCCATCAGTGCTACCAATCACCTTCCTAAAAACAGTTAGAAATATAATTAAACTTAACCAACATACACTTATCAATGTACTATAAAATATAAACTGGACACCCTTAAAACTTATACCCCTCAGTGATGCCGTACAATGCTTCAATACCACATCCCTGAAAACACTTGATAGTCTTGTCCCTGTACAAACAAAAATAGTAAAGACAACCAAAATCCATGGATAACTTCTGATTGCTTAGACTTCGTGAAGCAAAGAGACGGCTTGGAATAAGTGGAAACTCAATAAAATCTCCAAGCCTTTAGAACATTATGTAACAGAGTAACTAAACTAGTAAAAAATTATAAAAAGTCCTACTACTCTAACCTTCAGTTACAACACAAACATAATCCCAAAAAATTCTGGCACTCCATATCTATCCTGCTGAACCCAGGAACTAATAAGAAATACCCCTCCCCATCTCAAATAGCAGAGGAATTTAACAAATACTTCATAAAATCCATGCCCAACCTACTCTCCACCAAAACTAATGCAGGGCATCCATGTCTAAATTTAAACTGTAGCTACAATAACTGTGCACCACCCAATACAAACCATGCCCATAACTGCACAGATAACTAACCAAATAGCCCCATTACCCCTTTCTCCCTCCAACCTATACTCACCTCAAAAATAAAAAGCTACTGCTCAAGCTAAAACCCTCCTGCACATCAGCAGATAACCTCCCACCCCAATGTCTAAAACTTGCTGTAGACTCAGTCGCATTCCCATACTCCATCAACATCCTTATAAACAAATCACGCTTAAAAGCCTTAGTCCCCACAATATGGAAACAGTAACACACAACACCAATACATAAGGGTGGACACTCCACAGAAATATCCAGTTTTTGGCCAATATCAATACTATCCCCTCTGTCCAAAATAATGGAAAGATGTAGCCACCAACAGTTAATGAAGTACCTACTACAAAACAACCTGCTCACTCCAACTCAGCATGGTTTCTGGCCAGGCCATATCATTTCCACTGAACTTTTATACTTTACAGACACTATTAACAGGGCCAGGGATAAAAGGATACCTCACATCCGCAGTATTCCTGGACTTCTCAAAAGCTTTCGACATGGTTTCGTACCCATTACTTCTAGAAACACTACCCAACCTAGGATGCTCCGCTGCCACAATTCAGTGGTTCCAGAGCTATCTGTGTGACTGAAAGCAAGCAGTAAAATGGTCTAACCAACTCTCCCCCTTCTTACGTAACCCTATAGGAGTTTCCCAAGGCTCCATTCTAGGTCCCCTACTGTTTAACATATTTGCCAGTAATTGGCACACTGGCTCCTCCCAAGAAAACAGTAATACAGTATGTAGATGACTCATCCTTAATCTGCACATCTCATACTGTCCCAGAACTACAAAACAAAACCCAACGATGTTTCACAGAAAGTGAATCCTGGCTCACAAAGGCCCAGCTTTTTCTAAATCCAAAAAAAAAAAAAAAACAAAACAAAAAAAAAAAACAAACGCATAGATGTTCTTCGTGTTTCACTGTTGCAGTCATTACATTTGGGTTATCTGCTTGCAGGTAGCCCTCATTCGGCCTGATTAATAAAGTCTTGGGTCCTGTGTCTGTTGCTGTCCCTTCTTCCATGATGTCAGGGGTATAAAACATGCAGCCAACGCCATTACATCAGTCTTTCTTGCCATGCGGTGCCCAAAGCAGAAGCAGTTCGCAAGTGCCAGTCGGCCAACTTCTGAAATTTTCGTTTTCGAGTTTCAGAAACAAAGTCTTCAACTAAAGTGAAGTACCCCATTGGGGAAACTTTTTCTTGCTCCTTACTGATGTCAGTAAAAGTTAATAATTGCATTACTTGTGGAAAGCAAGTACCTCATAAAAATTTTCATTCATACTGTATTCCTTGCCTAGGCCTTGACCACGACGTACCTTGCTGTCGGTTTTGTGCTTTATTTAATCAGCGCACTATCCATCGTCAGCATATTTTCGCCTCTAAATATTTCGTTTCTCAGTTTAATTATCCAGAAATGTCGTCGGTTAGCCATCCGACTACCGGGATTCTGAAAAAAATGCAAAGCTAAAGACAGAGACAGGCCACCAAGGTCCAAAACTGCCGACGGTGCTTCTCCTAAGCCAGTCGCCAGTTCGCCCATACTCAGTGAGGCACTTTTGCAGCCCCTGATACCCACTACTTCTGATTCGCAGGCCTCTACTGAGACCCATTCGGAGTCCGGTATGCCGCGAGATGCTTCAACTGTGGAACCCCGCAGATGTCTCTACCTTGGATGGGTCCGGAGCCGCTGTGCAGGCACCGGCTTCTGAGGGTGTATTCAGGCCTACGGACTTGCATATTAAACCGACGCCTCCTTCTTTACTTAGGCCTAAATCTCAATCCATGTCTAAAACACCAACTACCCAGGCCACATGCTCAGGCCTCTATACCTAAAAAAAATGATAAGAATGGCTGAAGATCTAATAACTCTAATCAGGGGCAGCCAACACCCTCCCCCCTTCTAAGAGGCTTAGGACTGAAGTTGATTATGAATCTTCTGATCAGGATTCTGTTTTTTCTGATTCTTCTGATGATCTGGATTTGCCCTTATCTACTTATGAAGATTCTGATGCAAGGACTCCATTCCCTCTGCTTCCCCCTCCTGAGGATTTTTCTTTTGGGGAAACCTTACATACTCTAAAGGAGCATTTCCACTGTGAAAGCCAGGATTTTTCTGATTCAAAAAAGAGGCTTAGGGATTTCATTCTCCTACCTCAGCATGGGCCTTTAGCTATTCCTCCTGTACTAGACATTGTTGATGATGCTTTTTTGGAATCTAGTTTGGCCCCTGATTCCCTGCCTCCTGCTCCCAGAAAACCTGACCGATACTACAGGGTCCCTGAGTCCCACAAGTTCCTTTTCAAAAATCCTATTGCAGATCCAGAGACCATTTCACAGGGGCCCAAAGGCATTAAGGCTTCTACTGCTAAAATCCTATCCCTTCTGATAGAGACTCCAGGGCGCTGGATAGATAGGGTAAGAAGGTTTACACTTATACAACCTTGGCCATTAGGGCTTTAAACTGCCAGTTCCGTATATTAAAGTATCAGCAACATGTTATTGGACTGCTTAAACAGAAAATTATGTTGATTCCTGACTGTGTGGAAAATAAAGAATTTCAGGATTTAATGCAGTCTGCTGAACAAGTTGGAAAACATACTTTGCATTGTGGTTTTGATTCATTAGAGGCCTCTTGCAGGGCTGCTGTTACTGGGTCTGTGCTCAGAAGACATGCTTGGCTTAAGGAGCAATCTTTGCCTGATCATGTTAAAGCTAAATTGTTGGATGCTCCTTTAAATCAGGGCTGCCTGTTTGACAACAAGGCTGAGGAAGTTCTTAAAAAGATGGAAGATAAAGTTAAATCTATGCAAACTGTTAAATATTTTTTTACAAGTTCAGCCTCCTAGATTTAGTAGGCATTGGCCCTCTAAAAGTTATTCCTTTCCAGCCTCTTCCAAGTCTTCTCAAGCCAAACCCAGACACAGCAAACAACCCAGGTTTCAGTCCATGGGGACACACAGAACTAAGCAGTGGGGGGCCTCCACTTCCAAATCTGGGAATAATAAGACTCCCCCCTATGGTAAACTGTCTCAATGACTTTCTTTTAAAATTTCCAAGCACTTATCAACTGACTGCCCCTTTGGGGGGAACGATTGCTCTTCATGCAAAGAATTGGGAACTCATTACCCAGGACAAATGGGTTTAAAATATAGTGTCCCAGGGATACAGATTTCACTTTCACACGTTGCCAACACCAAGTGGGTGGCCGGACCTACCCCCAAATCAGTGGGCAGAGGCCCAAAAACAAGTACTTTCTCTCTTAAGCATGGGGGGCTATTCAGCTGGTACCAGAAGAGGAAAAGGGACAGGGTTTCTACTTGTGACTTTTCCTGTTACCCAGAAAAGACAATTCATGGCATCCTATCCAGGACCTGTCTACTCTAAACACCTTTTTGGAGACTCCAAAATTCAAGATGCTGACTCTTCACCAGTTACTTCCTATGCTAGGCAAAGATGCCTGGTTGGCAAGACTAGATTTAAAAGAAGCATACATGCACATCCCAATCAGGGAATCTTGCAGAAGATACCTACACTTCAAAGCAAGCTACATGCACTATCAGTTCTCTGCACTACCCTTTGGCTTATCTGCTTCGCCCAGGGTATTCACAAAGTGCTAGCTCCAGTTATTGCATTTTGTAGGCAAAGAAATATTCAGATGTTATGTAGTCCTATCTCGCCTACATTCTTACCCATGGGTTCGGAGCCGAATATCGGCTCCGACTCGGCCTATTTACTAGCTCAAAAGTCTCTGATTGGCTGGGCTAAGAGGGTATCGCATAGTACACTGCTACGCATCCCCAGATCTCGTTTGCTGCTTGTAGAGCTTGGACGTGGTCTCGCTTGGCTGTGGCTAAGTACCCTTTTGGACTTATTTCTCTTGAGAAATTGGTTGCTTTATACTTAAAAAGCTATTGTAATAGCTACTCTTGCTGCAGTAGTTGTGTTTGTGTGTTTAGTAGTGTTTTTTGTGGTATCCCTAACTGTTCCCACGGGCTAGGCCCGTTTTAGTTAGAGGACCTAATCCTCCCTTAGTTGAGTAGTTCGTCTGTTTCTTATTGTATATTTTTTTTTGAGAACTGTTTAAGTTAGAGGTTCTCTCTCCTGTGTTCTTGTTGCTATTGTATGTTGGTTAAGAACTTCGCTCTTCTCTGTGGTACTTTCTGCTGTCTAAGTTGTGGGCTTCCCGCCCTTTTTGGTAGCTGTTAACATAAGCCTTCTGGCTTTAAAAAGTGTTCAAAGTGCGGATATAAAATGTCCATCACGGATGGACACTCTGTCTGTGTCTACCGTCTTGGAGCCATCCATTTACAGGAGTCATGTAGCTTTTGCCACGCCTTCAGTCCTAGGGTGCTCCAAGAGAGGAAAAACAAAATGATTTTAAAGGGACTGCTTAAACCATTTTTTGAGGAGGCTATAGATTCAGCTCCCAGTCGAAATCTAAGTCCTTCAAGTCCAAGAAAAGGTCTCCGGCTCCATCGGCATCTTCGGAGCCTCTGGAGAAGATTACTATATTGGATACTGCTTCCTCAGCTCCACTGTCTGCGGGGCCGCAGGAGATGTCTGTGTTAAGTCAATCAGCATCCGCTCCGATCATTCTCGAACCTATTCGGAGCCGGTCGCCGAGTGTGAGGCATGGTTCACCAGGTAAGAGGTCTCAGTCTCCATCCATCGCCTCCAAATCCTCCAGTCTTTCTGATTTAGATGTGGATAGGGTGGTGCAGAGGCTCCTGCAGTCACCGGTGTTGGCTAAATTGTTTTCGGCTCTGACCCAGTCGGCTCCGGAGCCAATTCCTATGGTTGTTTCATCGATTCCTCCTCCGAGCACTTGCTGTCGGAGCCGGTATGTTTTGCTCCGAGTGATGTTCCTGCACCGGCTCCGATACCCCCTCTGGGTTTATCGGTGCCGACCTCGGCTCCGACCATGTCGGTTCCGTCCACAGGGTTTGAGACTCGGGTCTCCTCAGTAGGGCCCAAAGGGGATGCCTCGGGACATCTTTCGTTTCCGAGTCTCCCACTCGGTGCATCGGCTAGGGGAACCCCAGTCATGGCCCTGGAGGCCGGTCGGTCCTCGGACTCGGGGGGGGGGGGGGCGCGCCTTCGAGGCCATGCGGAGCGAGCTGGCCAGGTCGTCAGCTACGTCACTCGGGTCAGTCGTTCCATCCCCTACCACTCCGGTGAGAACTTCTGACACCCACCTATCCTTGGACAGCAGAGCGCCAGGCTCTAAGGATACCCCCACGAGTGGTCCCTCACTTTCTGAAGGTCCCTCAGAGCCTGTGCCTGAGGAACCTCCCAGAAAGAAATTGTGCAAGAGGAAGCACAGGACGAGTCTCTCACTTCCGATACTGACCTCGAGGAATAGGAAGGGTCCCTCAAGTCTTCCTCTGATGATGTATCCTGGAGATACTGAAACAAAGAGGAGACTGGCCTTCCAAAATCCCTTCCGAGGAGGAGTCATTATTCCTTAAGGCTTTTGACGCTCAACCTTCCGCCTCCTGGGTGTCTCCACCCTTCGATGAACTTTTTGACCTTATTTGTCGAAGGGTGTGGGAAAACCCTGATTCTGTGGAGCCATTACCTCGGCACCTCATGGAAAATAATTTCTGACAAAGGGAGTCCCGGTAGATGCCATGGTGGTGGCAGCAGCCACCCAGAAGGAAGTTGCAGAGTCTTCCTCTTCGGTCCATCCTCCTAACAAGGAGTCTAGGACTATGGACCGGTACGGGAAGCGTACCTTGTCTTCAGCCACCTTCACTTTAAGGTTACTGAATTACTTATCTCATTTCACTCGGCTCCAGAGAGATCTCCTTAAGGAGTTGGGAGATACTCTTGCAGGTAACATACCTGAAGCGGTGGCTCATACAGTCAACGCACAGATTTCTACCCTCAAATCCATCGCAAACTTGTCCATGCGACTCATTTCGTATGCGGCCGAGGGAGCGAGTAGGGCAGCCAGCTCAGGTGTAGCCCTTAGAAGGCAAGCCTGGCTGCATCTGTGTCACTTTGCAGAGGCCTTCAAGTCTTCCTTCACTGATGCCCCTTTTGATGGTTCCTCCTTGTTTGAGACCAATGTGGAAGACACCCTCACCAGGTTCGAGCAAGAGGGAAAGAACCTATCTGCCGTAGGGGTCCGATGTTCTTCATCTCACATTGCTGCAGTCCTTACACTTGAAGGGCGAACTTCTACAGCATTTAAACTATGTGATAACAGTGCTAAGATGCCTAGGGTATTCTGTGAGCGAAAAACAAAGTCAGTCTAGTACCCTCTCAGGACATGTGGCTTTCTGTGTGTGAGACTAGCAGCAGCAGATGGCCTTAACCCGGACAAACAAAAGAAATTTTTCCCTTTATTTACAACTACTCACATCAGTCGGGCTGCTGACCAGGACAGTCATCCTTCAAGTAGGGTTCATATGGCATCTTTGTTCCTGGTGCTTCCCAATGCCAACTGCATATGAGGAAGCTAAATAATGGTATCTCAATGGACACATCTGGACACTGTCATTCCAATAATACCTTGCATCCAAAAGATTCTTGTGGTGGCTCAGCAAATGTCACCTACAAGGGACTTTCTTCTGTGACCGGCCGGAGGCAAGTCAATTCTAACAACAGATGCCCTAGACAAAGCTTGGGGGCTCATCTCTAATGGAAAATGGATACAGACAGTGGCTGGCCCAGACTACAACATCTCATTCTATGGGAAAGCTTCTCAGTCTACAACTGGATCTTCCAGCAAAGGTTTCTGCCGGGGGGGTGCAGAACTCCTTAGCAGATGTGTTAAGCAGGCAAATCATGGATCCCCTAACTGGAAAAACTGATCCTCAGGTGTTTTACGGTGTCGCCAGGGGAACACCAACACCAGACATAGATCTGTCTCCTTAACCTCTAAACCACCAGCTTTAAAGTTTTGCACAACAAAAGGCACACCAGGCAGCTTGGAAAATCTTTCTTTCAGTTGGAGCTTCACTCTCTTCATCTCACAGCATGGCATATCCTGTTTTAGCTCATAGCAGGGCTCAACAACCTCAACAAGTGATTATGGAAGCTAGGAGAGCTAGAGACCCTAGAACAAAGGAAAGTGTATGCGCGGAAGAAGAGATTTTGCTTTGGACTGGGAAGGGTGTGGATGTTTTGTGCCTGACGGTGAGCCTCTTCTCTTTATATCTAGCTATTGGACAAGGGTTTGTCCTCTATGACTGTGATCCACCTTTGTTTTCTCATTCCTTGTTCAAGCAAATTCTCAGAGGAGCAAAAGAACATAAGACTCCAAGACTAAGACTCCAGCAGACTGCTTTTTTTTGCCATTACCTCTGCAAGAAGGGTTTCTGAATTGCAGGCCCTTATATATGGCTGAGCCTTCTTGATCTTCCATAAAGATCTTGCATACTTTGGGCGTGCACAGACAGTTACGCTACTACTTAGATAGGGACTAAGGGTTTCAGGCAGTGTAGCAGTTGTTTTGTTCTTTTTTTTAGGGTACTCAGGGCAATGGATTGGGTTTTGCATTTCTTTTGTTATTCTCAACATGGCAAAGCAGATCCCAACAGGGATCAGACCTCATTCTAGGGCTGGGTTTGCCACTGCTATTCTACAGGGCATTTTGACAGCTCTTGCTTCTATTGATTTGCCATCCTCTCCCACCTCTGCTTTGGGAAATGTTTAGGGGTGGTTGTGTGGTGTTAGTTTAGTACTTTATAAGATAATTGTTAGTTAGAACACATAGGTGGGGGTGGGGTGGGGTTTTTTGGTTTTTTTTTTTTTTTTTTACCCTGTTTTCTGGAGTCTGGGGCTTTTACCCTCCCGTCTAGGCCTTATCCCAAGGCTTAGCAAGGGGGAAAGATGTGGTTCAAGAAATCACAAAGGTTTTTTCCTGCCGCACAAGGCGAAACCCCCTCCCGAGGCAGGGGAGGGGGGAGTTATTCAGGGAGACGTCGCCCCAGAGGCAGAGGAGGCCCCCGTAATTCTGGTGACCGCGACTCTTTTCGTGGCTCCCCATACTCTCATTCCTGAGGGTGTGCCCAACTGCGCTTATCCGGAGCCAGTCGGGGGTCGTATTTCCTTGTATCCGGACGCCTGGGAAAACATCACCCAGGACCGATGGGTATTAAGGATAATTTCCGGAGGTTACACCATTCCATTCAGTACCTCCTCCCATCAGAAAAATCCCTGACGTTCCACCCAGTCAAAAGGATCAAGCAGCCTCAGAGATATTTCAGCTGCTAGAAAAAGGAGTCATCCAACCAGTCCCCTCAGACCAGATCGGATTAGGGACTTACTCAAGATTATTTTTGGTGCCAAAAAGAACAGGGGACCTGAGACCCATACTAGATCTCAGTCAACTCAACCATTATGTACACAAGTCCAAATTCCATATGGTCACCCTACAATCTATTCTCCCATTGTTGGGAAAGGAAGTATGGATGTGCTCCATTGACCTGAAGGATGCTTACTACCATATCAAAATGGACAGGGCATCCAGGTGTCATCTACGCTTCCGGCTGGGAGCCAGACATTTCCAGTTTCGAGCCCTGCCCTTTGGTCTCACCACAGCCCCCAGGGTGTTCACCAAGTGTATGGCAGTGGTGACGGCTCACTTGAGACGTCAAGGATTCCAGGTGTTTCCGTACCTGGACGACTGGCTCCTCACCGCCCCCACCAGGCATCTACTAATTCAGACCAGGGACACTACCATCAGTCTATGTCACCAATTGGGCATCACGATAAACTGGAAAATATCTGCTTTGTTGCCCTTACAGCGTGTTACCTTTATAGGAGCAGAGCTGGACACCATTCAAATGCGAGCTTTCCTACCACAAGAAAGAATCACAGGGTTGCAACAACAAATTCTCACGCTGATGCCTCTGAGACATGTGAAGGCATGACTGATTCTTCATCTCCTAGGGACCATGGCAGCTACTATCATGTTGGTCCTGTTAGCGAGATTACACATGAGAATTCTTCAATGGCTTCTCTTTGTCCAATGGTCTCTCCAAAGACTTCCGCTATCCCATCCAATCCTAATGACAGACAAATGCAAGCAGGACCTCCATTGGTGGCTGTGCACCAACAACTTGAACGTAGGAAAACCCTTTGTTCCACCCGTCCCTGTGGCCACAGTGACCACGGACGCCTCCCAAATAGGGTGGGGGGGGCATTATCTCGGCAGGATGGTCCAAGGCACGTGGCAGGAGCACGAGAAACATTTGCACATAAACGTCCTGGAGATGAGAGCAGTGCTTCTTGCATTGCAGGCAGTTCAAGAAGTCCTCCCTCTAGGGACTGTTGCGATACACTCAGACAACATGTCAGTAGTGTGGTATCTCAGCAAGCAAGGAGGAACCCGATCTTATCCACTATGCAGGGAGGCCATGCGCGTGTGGCATTGGGCAATAGCTTCCCAACGGTTTCTAGTGGCAGCACACATCCCACGTAAGACCAGTGTGATAGCGGACAAGCTAAGCAGGGCGATTCTTATGCCCTACGAGTGGTCCCTAAATCGCCTGGTCGCAGAGCAAATCTTCAGCAGATGGGGTCAACCTTGCTGCGACCTTTTTGCCAGCCCTCTCCATGCAGAATGCAGCAACTACTTCCCGCTGATCCCCCCAACCAGGAGAATCACCCAGGGATGCTCTAGCTCACAATTGGCCCTCTGGTCTGCTTTATGCTTTCCCTCCATTTCCCCTTCTCTCAAGGGTGATTCGGAAAGCGCAATCCTTGGGAAGCAGGATGATTCTGATTGCCCCACACTGGCCTCGTCAAGTATGGTTCCCCTTCCTTCAACCCTACCTTGTGGATACTCCTTGAATTCTGGAACCCCTTCCAGACTTACTGACACACATGTCGGGACAGTTCCACCCCACTCTGAGGACACTCCGGCTGACAGCCTGGCTACTCCACTTCCATCCTTAGTCAGATGCCATAATTTTTCGCCAGATGTAGTCCATATTTTGTCGTCCTCTCATAAACCATCCACTAGAAAAATCTACTTTAGCAAATGGAAAAGATTCTCTATTTGGGCTCATTCCAGAGGCATTAATCCCTACACGGCTCCAATTGATTCCGTTTTGGAATTTTTGTCTAAATTGTTCTATCAGGGGTCCGCTTCAGCCACCATCAAAGTTCAGCTGGCAGCTATATCAAACTTCCACATGGCCAATGAGCCTAGCCTTATGGCACACAGACTATGTAAAGCATTCCTTAAAGGTACCCTATTGCTTCATCCCCCAGTATCACAACCTGTTATGCCCTGGGACCTCAGTTTTGTTCTTCAAGCCCTCACTCTTCCACCCTTCGAGCCTGCAGCTACCTGCGAGTTAAAGTTTCTAACATGGAAAACAGCTTTTTATAATAGCTATCACTTCAGCGAGGCGAGTCTCCGAAATCCAAGCCCTTTCCATCAAACCCCCATATTTGATCTTCCATAAAGATAGAGTCTCCCTTAGACCAAACCTGTCATTCCTTCCCAAAGTGGCTTCCCTGTCTAATATAAATCAGTCTATTGAGCTGCCAGTTTTCTTCCCCAATTTTTCCAACAAGGCAGAATTCAGATTTTACAAATTAGATGTACATAGACAGTTACGCTTCTGTCTCCATCGGACAAAAGATATTCGGAAGTCTGACCAACTCTTTGTCTCCTTTTCCGAAAACTGGCTTGGTTCTCCGGTATCCAAGGTCACACTCTCTAGATGGAGAGCCAGCTGTATTTCCTTCATTTATCACACAGCAGGTAAAACTTTGCCCTTTCCACCTAAAGCCCACTCCACAAGAGCTGTCTCCACATCCACAGCCTATCAAGCTAGATTGTCGATGGATGATATATGTGCTGCGGCCACTTGGGCTTCTCCTCACACTTTTGTCTCTCATTACAAATTGGACGTGGTTTCTAGGGGCAGATCTTCATTTGGCTCCACAGTTCTCAGTAGTATTTTCCTATGAGCCACCCAGGTTGTAGGTGCTAGGGACGCTGTCCCATGGGTAAGAATGTAGGCGAGATAGGACTACATAACATCAAGAAGTTATGTACTCACCATAACGTTCAATGTATGTAGTCCATCTCGCCTCACATTCTTACTTACCCTCCCGCCTTCCCCCTGCCTGGAGGATTTGGAGGTAAAATTTTATCATGCAGAGTCCCTTTGATTAATTTGTTTGGATAATTTGTTTGTATGGATGTGTGTTATGTATGCAATAACTGAGCTGTTTGCAGCAAACTAGATCTGGAGATGCGAAGCAGTGTACTATGGGATACCCACTTAGCCCAGCCAATCAGAAACTTTTGAGCTAGTAAATAGGCCGAGTCGGAGCCGATATTCGGCTCCGAACCCATGGGTAAGAATGTGAGGCGAGATAGACTACATACATCGAACGTTATGGTGAGTACATAACTTCTTGATATACTCCACAAAAATAATAAATCCACAAACTTGCAAGCAAGTAATGCAAATATTTTACTCCATACCAACCAATGCATATACATACCCTCACAGCTTAAACCAAAATGCCTTAAACACACATACCATGAATTATATCTACTTCTAGATAAGTTGATTAAAACCTAACCTACTAACATATTTATTCATTTAAGTCATAATCTATATATCTATAACTATTCTAAAAACTTGAAAAATACTTAATATACTATACGAAAAGTATAAAAGTCAGAAACCAATACCTATAAATGAGTTTCTGACTTTAATTATGTACATACTCAAAAACCATGTAATTTAAACAAACTAAAACAGTTAAAGTAATTGTCTAATTTGTTATTTCTAATGCTATACAAATGTTCATATACTCTGTCCCTCAACCTTCTGTCAGTCTTTCCGATATAGAAGGCAGGGCAGCTGCAACTCTTAGCAAGATAGACCACTCCTTTTGTATTACAATCAAGCCTATGTTTAGTAGCATATCTAACCCCTCAGGTAGAGAAGTTTGTCCCTACCTCTATGTATCTACAATATGGGCACATATGACATTTATACATGCCCCCATGTTTTGTACTAAATTAATAGGGTTATGAATTTCTAATAGATTCTTCAAATTCCTGCCTTTCTTAAAGACTACCTTAGGAAAATCATGTAGTTATTTAACAGTAGGTAGGTCTGTTTTTATAAATTCCCAATTATTTCGTATTATGTTTACAAAATCATAGCTATCCATATAAAATGTGAGAATAAAACTACATGGGTCCACAGGTTTGCTAGGTAGCTCATCCAATAAAGTGCCCTCTTGGTCAATAACACTATCTAAACCTCTATTAGAGGGTTTAGGGACTAAAATAGGTCTATAAATACCTAAAATTCTCTTTTATATTACCTCTTGACTTATTTCATCCAATAATATATCCGGATAGCCCCTCTTTTTAAACATTTCTACTAGTTTGTTACATTCCTCCAAAAAGTCCTGTTCATCTGAAACCATTTGGGCCACCCTTACTAATTGTCCTTTTACTATGGAACATTTTTGAAATGATGGGTGGCAACTACCATAATGAAGGAATGTAATGGAATAAGTTTCCTTTCTAAATATACTTGCTTTCCAACATTTGTTTATCCTGTCCCTTCTTAAATCTATATCAAGGTAAGTTATTCTATCACTGTGTAAATTTTAAAAAGTCAGTAGTGTTATTCAACTGGTTAACCAAGGACAAGGCTTCATTTTCATTTCCTTTGAATAAAATAAATATATCGTCCAGGAAGTGAGTATAAAAACTAATCTGTTCCATAATGTGGGTCACTCCAAAAATATGTTCCTGTTCCCAAAATGCCATAACTAGGTTGGCAAAACTGCTGCCACAGGGGGAGCCCATAGCAACCCCTATCTTTTGTAAAAAGTATCTGTTGTTGAAAGTAATAAAGTTGTTTGACAAAATAATGTCCAACAACTCTTCTATTCGTTTTACTTCGCTTTGGGGGGCCCCCATCCTGTGTAGCAGTAAGCCTACCCATTCTATACCTTCATTGTGTGGGATGGAATAATACAAGTCCCTCACATCAGTTGTAAGGAAATTAAAATCATCCCTGTATTCTAAGTTGTTCAAGTTGGCCAAAAAGGTCCAGGAATCCTTACAAATTTGGCTTTGTTGGGTTACATATTTTTTAAGCATATGGTCAATAAATTTTGAGCAAGCATAAGTAATGCTGGCTCTAGCATCCACTAATGGTCTCATAGGGGGGTTAGTGGCAGACTTGTGAATCTTTTGAACTCCAAAGATAGTAGGTATTCTTGGTGCTGGTGTATCAAGAAAATTAGCAATTCATACATCTGTTCTTGCTTCAATAAACAACTCATCAAAAATAGAATGAATTCTAGCATAAGCTATGTTTAGCTAATTTTTAGATACTTCAATGTATGTTTCACTTGCTAAAATTTCTTCCATGTTCTTAATATATTCATCCAAGTCTAGTATCACTAACCCACCCCCTTGTCCTGTTTCATTGTTCTCACTTGGGCTTGCTGAAGCACAGATAAAGCTTCCTTTTCTTCTCTAGTTATGTTAAACTTCAAAGTACAACTTTTTTATTATTGTTATTTTTGTTTGAAGTTACTTGATTAAAAAATCTAATATATACACTTTTTCAAACAAAGCTATAGTAGGTGTAATTGAGGGCAGAAAGTACTAGATACATAAAATGGTGTTACTGTGTGTTGCCCCTCCCCAAACCAAACTTTAAAATTAAGTTTTCTTGTAAACAGTTTAAAATCTGTAATTAATTCTGCTATGTTAGTTTTTACTGTGGGGACAAGAGTAAGTCCTTTTGCTAGCAAATCAGCCAGCAACAAATCCACTTTAAATTCAGAATAATTAAAAAATATTAAAGTCACCTTGCGTGTTACACACTACTGTGTGTTTTAATCCATTTAGTTCTGAAGTCTGACTTTCCAGTCCTTCACTCTCTATTGTTTCTGGTGTGAACTGTAGTAAACTTTCGGGGCTCCCTGCCTCAGGTTGTAGCCTGAGGCAGGATGCTGAAAATTTTCTCCGTTGTTTGAACCATGCTGTTGGCCCACAAAGTTAGTCCTCCTATAAGCTCCTCCATTGTTCGTGTTGTTATTGCTAGTGTTATTATTAGAAGCATTGCTCTTCGTTTTAGTGTATACATATGTCCAACCTTCTTCACTCCAATCCGATCCTTGAACAGGTGGAGCCGTTTGGTTCACACCTACTGCTGCAGTAACTTCCTGAATGCCCAAATTTTTCTGTGTACCAGATTGTGACAATGGTGGTGCAGAGTAGGCAAAACCTTTTGCATATGCTTCCCTGTCCCTGTTTAATTTTTTTAAGCTTTGTGCTTTTTAACTTCTCTATATGCTGGTCAATACTTGTGAATTAACTTTCATAGTCATATTTGTATCTATGAAAGTCACCATCCTTCTTAATTTCTTCATCTATAATAGAAGCTTCATATAGTAAATCATCCACCATAATTTGGTAATGTTTACTAACTAACCCTAAAAGTTTAATTCCGTGGTTGTTAAACATTTTAATCAAGTCTTTGTGAAAGTCTGAACCGCCTACAAGGCCAGTGGGGTATTGCCAAACACGGAGACCCTTAGGGTACTATACCCTCAGTGACACATTCTTTGAAATAGGCAAGTTCTAACTGAAGTTTTTTATATTTTAGCAATTTTGCATCCAGCTGCTTTAGTTTGTCAGTGATATTCTCTGTTTGCATGTTTTCTGTGGCCGAATCACCCAAAGTTCCACTAGTAGAAGTTTGCTGTAATGACGGTAACCTTTCTAACCAGGAGTTCAAACTAGTGGGGATTCCATAAGTCGCAACGGTTCTTGTACTAAAATGTTATCACGGTGAATGTCATTAAAATTCCCCAAAGGTGTAGCATGAATAGTCAAATTTAGAAGAAGGGTCCACACTTACTGTAGGCAGTTGGCTAAGCGAATTGGGCTGTGAGGCAGGTGTACTTCCAGGTAATGGTAATGGTGGCTTCTCAGATAATGAGTCGACTCTAGCAGTTAAAACATCTATCTGCTTAGACAGCTTCAAGACTAGAGAAGTCAAAGTTGTAATTTCCTCCCCTGCCGATGCTGTAGGCAAAACATTCGCAGACTCATCCATTTCAAAGGCAAATCAGGAAAAAACAGCAACAAACTGACTAATGCTCCACAAAAAGAATAAATCCACGAACTTGCAAGCAAGTAATGCAAACGTTTTATTCCATACTAACCAATGCATATACATACCCTCACAGCCTAAACCAAAATGCCGTAAACACACATACCATGAATTATATCTACTTCTAGTTAAGTTGATTAAAACCTACTAACATATTTATTAATTTGTCATAATTTATATATCTATAAATATTCTAAAAGCATTCTAAAAACTTGTAAAATACTTAATATACTATACGAAAAGTATAAAAGTCAGAAACCATACCTATAAATGAGTTTCTGACTTTAATTATGTACATACTCAAAAACCACATAATTTAAAAAAACTAAGACAGTTTAACTCATGACGCAAAACGCATACATCTCTCCTACTGGGACAACTCTACTTAGTAAAATAACATATAAAATTCATAAAATGTTTGCTGTGTAAAATAATATACATTTCTGCCCTAAAGGATTTTAAAAAACTACTCCGAGGTTACAGATTCTAGATTATAGACCTATTTTAGTCCCTAAACCCTCTAATATAGGTTTAGATAGTGTTATTGACCAAGAGGGCACTTTATTGGATGAGCTACCTAGCAAACATGTGGACCCATGTAGTTTTATTCTCACATTTTATATGGATAGCTACGATTTTGTAAACATAATACAAAATAATTGGGATGCTAGACGTGGCCCAGTAGTATTGTTACTTGAAAAAATGGAATTGTTTTGGCAACTACGTACGTTTGCATGTCTCTGTCCAGGTCTTAATGAGATGTAGTCTATCAAATGTATTTTAAAACTTAAAAGTCTTTTAAGGTAATTATAGCTATATATTTTTAAAGTAGTTTTTTAAAAACATTTAGGGCAGAAATGTGTATTATTTTACATAGCAAACATTTTATGAATTTTATATGTTATGCATATTATATTATATTATATTATTTTACTAAGTAGAGTTGTCCCAGTAGGAGTGATGTATGAGTTTTGCATCATTAGTTTAACTGTTTTAGTTTGTTTAAATTATATGTTTTTGAGTGTGTACATAATTAAAGTCAGAAACTCATTTATATGTATGATTTCTGACTTTTATACTTTTCGTATAGTATATTAAGTATTTTACAAGTTTTTAGAATATATATAGATATATAAATTAAGACTTAAATTAATAAACATGTTAGTAGGCTTTAATCAACTTAACTAGAAATAGATATAATTCATGGTATGTGTGTTTAAGGCATTTTGGTTTAGGCTGTGAGGGTATGTACATGCATTGGTTGGTATGGAATAAAAAGTTTGCATTACTTGCTTGCAAGTTTGTGGATTTATTCTTTTTGTGGAGCATTAGTCGGTTTGTTGCTGATGTTCTTCGTGTTTCTCTGTTGCAGTCATTACATTTGGGTAATCCTGCTGGCAGGTTGCCCTCAGTCGGCCTGAATTCCAAAGTCCTGGGTCCTGCGTTCGGCTGCTGTCGCCCCTTCCCTGACATCAGGTCGTCAGGGGTATAAAAGATGTGGCCGACGCCATTTTCTTTAGTCTTTCTTACTTCGCAAGTGCCGGTCGGCCGACTCCTGAGATTTTCGAGTTCAAATTTCAGATCCGAAGTCTTCTATAAAGCTAAGTACCCCATTGGGGAAACTTTTTTCTTGCTCCAGACCGATGTCAGAAAAAGTTAATAATTGTATTTCTTGTGGGAAGCAAATACCTCATAAGGACTTTCATTCTTACTGTATTCCTTGCCTAGGCCCTGACCATAACATTCCAGGTTGTCGGTTTTGTGCTAGATTTAACCAATGCACTATTAAGCGTTGGTATGATTTTGCATTAAACTACTTTGGACGCAGGTTTAGTTATCCAGAAATGTCGTCAGAAAGCCATCCGACTATCGGAGTCCACAAAAAAATGCAAAAAAAAAGAAAGACAACCGAGGCCCAAAACTGATGACGAAGCTTCTCCTAAGCCAGTCGCCGGTTCTCAGTGAGGTGCTTTCGCAGCCCCTGACTCCCGCTACTTTAGAGTTGCAGGCCGCTACCGACTCCCATGTGGAGTCGGCTATGCCGCTGGAAACTCAAGGTATTGGAGCCTTGGACGGTATTCCTTCAGATGGGTCCGGAGCCGCTGAGCAGGCACCGGCTTCTGAGGGTGTATTCAGACCTAAACATCTATACATTAAACCGACTTCAAAGGCAAAGACTAAAGCACCTTCAAAGGCAAAGAAGCAAACTGAAGAGCCACGTGGGCAGGCCTCCATGCCCAAAAAGCAGGTGCTCACAATGACCGAAGACTTGATTACCTTGATCAGGGGTTCCCATCCCCCTCCTGATAAGAGGCCTAGGCAAGAGACTGACTATGAATCTTCAGATCAGGTTTCCATTTCTTCTGATTCCTCTTCTGATCAGGAATAATCTTTTCCCCCCATGAGGATTCTGATGCTGATGAAATCTATACCTTCAGCTTCTCCTCCTGAGGACTATTCTTTTGGGGAAGCTTTACATACCATGAGGGAGCATTTTCACTGGGAGAACCAAGATTTTTTCTGAATCTAAAAAGAGGCTCAGGGATTTCCTGTTACTACCTCAACACAAGCCACTAGCCATCCCTCCTGTGTTAGACATTGTAAATGATGTGTTTTTGGAGTCTGGTCTTATCCCTGACTCCTTACCTCCAGCTCCTGTTAAGCCTGACAGATATTGCAGGGTTCCTGACTTACATAAATTCCTTTTTAAAAACCCTGCTGCAGACCCAGAAACTATTTCTCAGAGTCCCAAAGGAGTTGAGGCTTCCGCTGAAAAAAACCCTACCCCCTCTGACAGGAATTCTAGGGCACTGGATAGATGGGGAAAAAAGGTTTACACATCTGCTACCTTGGCTATAAGGGCCTTAAACTGTCAGTTTCATATGCTCAAATATCAGCAACATGTCATGGCATTGCTTAAACAGAAAATGTTGTTAAACTCTGAATGTGCAGAAAACAAGGAAATGCAGGATCTATTGCATGCAGCTGAACAAGTTGGAAAGCATACTTTGCAATGTGGTTTTGATTCTTTAGAAGCCTCCTGCAGGGCCGCAGTTACACGTTCTGTAATTAGGAGACATGCTTGGTTAAAGGAACAAAATCTCACTGATCATGTTAAAGTTAAATTATTAGATGCACCTTTACAGCATGATACTTTGTTTGGTGTTAAGGCAGAAGAGGTGTTAAAGAAAATGGAGGACAAAGCTAGATCTATGCAAACCGTCAAAGATTTTTAACAAGTACAGCCACCTAGGTTTAGGAGACACTGGTCAACAAAGAATTGGTCCTTTCCTGTGTCAGGCAGACCCAGACGCCCTAGAGGCAGATCCCAAGCGCAAGGCTCATACAGGTCAAAACAATGGGGTGCTTCTGCCTCCAAAGGCGGAGAAGACAAATCACAACCATACAGGAAACAGTCCCAATGACTTCCCCCTGCCTACACCAAGCACTTATCTCCTGGCAGCGCCCCTAGGGGGAAAATTAGCACTTTTTTCTCAAAATTGGCACATTATAACCCAGGACAAGTGGGTTCTAAATATCGTGTCACAAGGCTACAAGTTACATTTCCATACCATGCCAAAGGCAAACGGTTGGCCAGATCTGCCAAAAAATCAATGGGCAGAGGCACAAAAACAAGTCTCATCCCTCATGGACATGGGGGCCATTCAACAAGTACCAGAGCAAGAGCAGGGACAAGGATTTTACTCAAGACTCTTCTTGGTACCCAGAAAGGACAAGGCCTGGAGGCCAATACTGGACCTATCTATTCTGAACACATTCCTGGATATACCAAAATTCAAGATGTTGACTTTGCAGCAGCTTCTGCCCATGCTGGGCAAGAACGCTTGGCCTGTGACTCTTGACCTAAAAGAGGCATACCTGCATGTCCCAATCAGACAGTTATGCAGAAGATACCTCAGATACAATGCTGGCTCAATGCATTACCAATTCTCTGCACTGCCCTTTGGCTTATCTACTGACCCAGGGTCTTTACAAAGTGCCTGGCACCAGTAATTGCATTCTGCAGACAAAGAGGAATACAAATATATCTTTACTTGGATGACTGCCTAATTCAAGCAGACAGAACAAGGACATTCTTCAACAGCATCTGGCATTTGTGAAAATACTTCTAACATGCCTAGGGTACACAGTCAACGAAAATAAATCAAAGCTAGTACCCTCCCAAGAGATAATATTCCTGGGTGCAAGCTTAAATACAACTTCCCAGATGGCTTATCTCACGCCAGACAAACAAAGGCAACTGACTACCTATTTCAAAATGTTGGCAACAAAGGCCCAGTTATCTGCAAGAAATATTCTGCAGGCTTTGGGCTTCATGGCATCCTGCATCCTATTAACTCCATATGCAAGGCTGCATATGAGGAAACTTCAGTGATACCTAAAAAGTGTTTGGACTCAACATTGCTACAGCCTGGAAACTATGATTACTCTCATTCCCTGCCTGCAACAGGAGTTTCGATGGTGGGCAAAGGCTTGTCACCAAAACAAGGGACAGCCATTCACAGTACCCCTAGCCAGACAGACACTAACAACGGATGCATCAGATTATGCCTGAGGGGCCCACATGGCAGGAAGATGCATTCAGGGCACATGGTCCTCAAACCAAATGCATCTACATATCAGTCAAAAAGAAGTGCTAGCTGTTCAAAATGCCCTGACAGCCTTTAAGGACCTACTTCATCCGGGACAACTACTGATAAAGACAGACAACACCACGGTCATGTGGTATATAAACAAGCAGGGGGGCACACATTCTTACCCCCTTTGCAGACTAGCCATGACTTTGTGGGACACAGAATTGACTTACCAAGTACAGCTGCAGGCACAATTCCTGCCAGGAAGGAAAAATACTCTGGCAGACTAACTAAGCAGAACCCTCATGGATCCCCACGAGTGGCAGCTGGATCCACAAGTCTTTAGCATGATAACAAGGTAATGGGGATGCCCAGACATAGATCTATTTGCCTCCCCTCACAACTACCAACTAAAAGGATTCTGCATAAGGACTTATCACAGACAAGCATGGAAAGTGGATGCCCTATCTTTCAGCTGGAAAAACCTATCAGTATATGCCTTTCCCCCACTGCCTCTCCTCCCCAAGGTACTCCTAAAGGTCAGACAGGAGAAGCCAAAGATGATACTGATTGCCCCAGACTGGCCCCACCTGTACTGGTATACAGTACTAAGGAACATGTCTCAATGCCCAGCTTGGACCTTACCTCAAATACCTCATCTACTGTCCCAGCAAAACAATCAGATCCTGCACAGCCATCTCAGGGCTTTAAACCTGGCAGCATGGCAGATAATGTAGTCATGCAAAACACACCTCTCAGTAAGCTGTGATGGATGTCATTTTGGAGGCCAGAAGGCCTAGTACTAGAAAATCTTATGCTGGAAATGGAAGAGATTCTGTGCTTGGAACCAGGCACAAGGAACAGATACAGCTGTGCCAAATATTCCTCAGATTTTGCAATACTTAACTTAGATGTTGGACAAAGGCCTATCTTTTTCATCTATTAAAATTCATGCCGCTGTCATTTCGGCTCATTACAATACAGAGCCACCAATCTTTTCTCATCCATTACTAAAGCAGTACCTCAGAGGTGCCAAAAATTTAAGGCCTCCGAGGAGATCACCAATGCCTGCATGGGACCTCAACTATGTCTTGGAAAAAGTCACTCTGCCTCCTTTTGAGCCAGCTGCTGCTGCTGCTGATATAAAGTTTTTATCTTGGAAAACAGCTCTGCTCCTAGCAATAACTTCTGCAATACGAGTTTTAGAGCTACAGGCACTCATGGCTGTGGAACCTTTTATCATTTTTTTGTCCAGAAAGGGTCTTTCTGAGGACAAACCCAACATTTATGCCTAAGGTGGTGTCCAGTGTGGCTCTTAACCAAACTATTCATCTGCCAACTTTTTATCCAAATCCACAGAACAAGGAGGAGAGAATTCTGCATTCTTTGGACGTACACAGACAGCTTAGATTCTACTTGGACAGAACCAAAGCTTTCAGAAAGACAGAGCAATTACTAGTGACATATGCTGCAGGATCACAAGGAAAGGCTACCTCAAAGCAGACTCTTTTAAAGTGGATAGGCCACTGCATTCGTTTCTGCTATTTGCACTGTGGCAAGCCAGTGCCTAAGGCCATTAGGCCACATTCAACCAGAGCTGCAGCCACTTCAGCAGCCTTTCTCAGGGGAGTACCAACCAAGGACATTTTAGAGGTTGCTATTTGGAGTTCAGTACACACCTTTACAAAGCACTATCATCTGCCACTGTACTCTAAATCCAGGGCAGGCTTTGCCACTGCAGTTCTGCAGGGCCTCATAACCGCTCCTAATGCTGTTTAGCTGCAGCCTCCCAGCCATAGCTTTGGGACTGTACCCAAATGTAATGACTGCAACAGTGAAACACGAAGAACATAGTACAGTTGTGTACACTTACCATAGATGTAGATGTTCGAGTGTATTCACTGTTGCAGTCCAGGTTACCCACCCGCCACCCCCCTTTTCTTCTGATGGAACCTATCTTTCCTTCTCTGATTTATACAACCTATGTGGTGTATCTGCTTGTAGATGAAGGTAAAGTTTATATTGATGCATGTATTTACATCTATATATATATATATATATATATATGTGTAAATAAATATAAATGTTGGCTACCCTTTTAGATGGCACCTGAAGTCTGGGGCAAGAAAAACTAAAGAAAATGGCATCGGCCACATCTTTTATACCCCTAACGACCTGACATCAGGGAAGGGGTGACAACAGCTGACGCAGGACCCAGGACTTTGAATTCAGGCCGACTAAGGGCAGCCTGCCAGCAGGATTACCCAAATGTAATGATTGCAACAGTGAATACACTCGAACATCTACATTTATGGTAAGTGTACACAACTGTACTTTTTTTTCCTAAATATTCAAATATACCCATACCTGGACGATCATCTAATTCAGGCAGAAAGCCAGGACATACTTTTGAATCATCTGGCCTTTGCAAAAAGGGTTCTAACTTGTCTGGGGTACACCATAAACGAAAAGAAATCACACCTGCTACCCTTTCCAAAAATTATATTCCTGGGAGCAAGCTTGAATAATATTCCCAGATGGCATACCTCATTCCAGAGAAACAAATATATTTGACAACCTACTTCAAACAAGTGGCCACAAAAGCCCTGCTATCTGCAAGACAAGTACTGCAAGCCTTGGGGTTCATGGCCTCCTGCATTCCTCTAATTCCATATGCAAGACTGCATATGAGGAAATTACAGTGGTATCTAAAAAGCCTATGGTGTCAACATTCTCAAGACCTAGAAACCATGATTCCTATCATGCCTTGCCTATGCCTAGAGTTCCTTTGGTGAGCAGAGGCCTGCCACCAAAACAAGGGACTACCTTTCACACCAACCCCTGCTGCCCAAACCCTAACAACAGACGCATCAGACTGTGCATGGGGGGCTCACCTGGCAGGGAAGTGCATTCAGGGCAAATTGAACCCAAGTCAAATGCATCTGCATATCAATCAAAAAGAAATGTTAGCTGTACAGAATGCTCTGACAGCCTTCAAGGATCACATTCTTCCAGGACAACTAAAGGCAAAGACGGGCAACACCACTGTTATGTGGTACATAAACAAGCAGGGGGGTACACATTCTTATCCCCTCTACAGACTAGCCATAGCATTGTGGAACACAGCCTTGAGCTACCAAGTGCACCTACAAGCTCAATTCCTGCCAGGAAAATTAAATACACTGACAGACGGACTAAGCAGAAACCTCATGGACCCACACAATCGGAAACTGGAACCAAGGATTTTCAACATGTTGACAAGCAAATGGGGGAGCCCAGATATAGACCTGCTTGCCTCTCCCCAGAACTACCAATTGGACAAATTTTGCACAAGGACTCCCCACAAACAAGACTGGAAAGTGGATGCTCTGTCCTTCAGCTGGAAATACCTATCAGTCTATGCCTTCCCCCTCTGCCTCTGCTCTCCAAAGAACTACTAAAAATCAAACAGGACAAACCAAGGATGATTTTGATTGCTCCAGACTGGCCGCGCCAACCCTGGTACCCCTTTCTGTGCAGTGTGTCACGGTTATCTCCATGGCACCTGCCTCAGACTCCTGCCCTGCTGTCTCAGCAGGAGAACCAGATTCTGCACCCTCAGCTTCTAACATTGAACCTTGCATCCTGGCTAATTACTTAATCTCTCCGTTACCATCCCTCAGCAAACCTGTGTTGGATATCATTTTAGAGGCAAAGAGGCCTAGTACTAGACAATCTTATGCTGAAAAATGGAAAAGATTCTGTGCCTGGAACCAATCTCAAGGGATGAGCACATCAGCGCCCAATTTACCTCAGATTTTACTATGCTTAACTGAGATGCTTCACAAGGGCCTGTCTTTTTCCTCCATTGAAATCCACACCTCAGCCATTTCAGCTCATTATAACACAGAACCTCCTCTCTTCTCTCATCCACTGCTCAAGCAGTTCCTCAGAGGGGCCAAAAATTTGAGGCCACCCAGGAGAGCTCCAACCCCAGCCTGGAACCTTAACTTTTCTTGGAGAAACTCACTCTACCACTTTTCTAGCCAGCTGCTACTGCAGACTTAAAATTTCTTTCTTGGAAAACAGCTTTCCTTTTAGCAATCACTTGGGTTCATAGGTTGGTACTAGGCTATCGGCCCTAAGGCCTATGCAAGCCTAGCCTTAACAATTCCCTGGAAATTTCTTCCCACAATATTTACTTCTCTGGGCCCCTGTCTAGCAGGGCGACTGACATGATCCCTGGGGTAAATTTCCTATCTCCCATCCAATCATCAAGGTTCCTTTTGAAGAGGGCCAATGAGGCGCTCTGCTTGACATGTATGGGTAATCTATTCCAGAGTATGGGGAGTCTCTTGGTCAGGAACCTATCCCTCCAGCATGTTTTGTTCGTTGTGATGATAAGGTTTAGATCCCTGGAGCATGTGGCTCTGAGGGATTGGGATTTCTTTAAGTGGAGCATGTCCAACAGCTCAGGGTTTGACATGACCTTATATGTTAAGCAGAGATCACCTCTGAGTAGACGATATGCCACAGAGTATAGCTGGAGTTTTTTTAGACGGTTGGCATATGGCATCTGCTTTAGGCCTGTGATTCTTTTAGTGAGGTATTTCTGTGGCCTTTCCAGCTGTTGCAGGTGTCTTGTGAGGTACATACCAAATGGGGCATTATACTCTATAATGGGTCTAAGCTAGAAGGGTATCTGAATTACAGGCCCTTATTGCAGTGGAGCCTTTCATCATCTTTCATGCGGACAGGGTGTCCCTCAGAACCAATCCATCCTTCATGCCCAAAGTGGTATCCAGTGTGGCTCTTAATAAGTCCATTCATTTGCTAACCTTCTTTCCCAATCCACAGAATAAAGGGGAAGGGATACTGCATTCCTTAGATGTGCACAGACAACTTAGATTCTACTTGGACAGGACTAAACCTCAAAGGAAATCTGAACAACTGCTGGTGGAATTTGCTGCAGGGGCAGAGGGGAAGGCTTTTTCAAAGCAAACCATTTCTAAATGGATAAGCCATTGCATTCATTTCTGCTATAAGCACCATGGAAAACCTATCCCCCAGGGGATCAGACCTCACTCCACCAGAGCTGCATAAACCTCTACAGCCTTTCTCAGAGGTGTCCTAGAAGCTGCTACCTGGAGTTCTGTACATACTTTCACCAAGCATTATCATTTGCCAATTTTCTCTAAATCCAGAGCTGGCTTTGCCACTGCAGTCTTACAGGGCCTTATAGCTGGCCCTAATGCTATCTAAATTCCTCCTCCCAACCATAGTTTTGGGAATCTACCCAAATGTAATGACTGCGACAGTGAAACACGAAGATCATAGTACAGTTGTGTACACTTACCATAAATGTAGATGTTTGAGTGTATTCACTGTTGCAGTCATGGTTACCCTCCCTCCAGCCTCCTAACTTATTTTGGCTATACCTCTACTTTCCTTTACTATGCTTAAAAGCCTTTTTGGTGTATTTGCTTTTTTGTTGGAGGTATATCTTTGTACTTTTATATTTAATTGCTTCCCATTGGGGGGCACCTGACATCTGGGGCAAGAAAAACTGATGTAATGGTGTCGACTGCATGTTTTATACCCCTGACGACCTGACGTCATGGAAGAAGGGACAGCAACTGACGCAGGACCCAAGACTTTGTTAATCAGGCCAACTGAGGGCTACCTGCAAGCAGATAACCCAAATGTAATGACTGCAACAGTGAATACTCTCAAACATCTACATTTATGGTAAGTGTACACAACTGTACTTTTTTCACCCCAGAAATAACATGCTTAGCCAAGACCAATTTAGCATTCTTGCAGCTGAAAACTATCATAGGAAATGTACAAGAAATTAAACTGTTTGGTGTTCTCATTGATAGCAAACTGAACTTTGACCTTCATATCCAAAAAAACATAAAGAAGATGCCAAAAAGTGCATTGTCATCCCCTTTGGTGAAAACTCTGTACCCATGAACTGCAACATAGGCAGTAGTATACTTGACTCCGAAAGTGTGATAAGAGACCTTGGGACACAGGTGGACAGTAGTCTCTCCTTTGATAATCACATTGCCACAGTAGTCAGGAAATCCTTCTACATGGCACACCTCATCACAAAAGGTTTCTCATCCAGAAAAAAAGAGGTCATTGTTCCCCTCTACTCAGCACTCATTAGACCCATTAATAGAGTACAACAATCCATTTGGTATGTACCTCACAAGACATCTACAACAACTGGAAAGGCCACAGAAATACCTCACAAAGAGGATTACTGGCCTCAGATGCCCTACGCAGACTGTCTCAAAAAACTCCAGCTTTACTCTGTTGCATCTCGCCTACTCAGAGGTGATCTCTGCCTAACATACAAAGCTATGTCAAACCCAGAGCTGTTGGACATGCTCCACCTAAAGAAGTTCCAATCCCTCCGAGCTACATGCTCTAGGGACCTAAACCTTGTCACCACAATAAACAGAATATGCCGGAGGGATAGATTCCTGTCCCAGAGACTTCCCATACTCTGGAATAAACTGCCTATCTATGTTAAACAAAGCTTCTCATTAGTACTCTTCAAGAAAAATCTTGATGATTGGATGGGAAATAGGAAATTCAGCCCGGGGATCACTTCTGTGGCTCTGCTCGATAGTGGCACAGGAAAATAATTTTTTTGGCTGGGCTTATATAGGCCCTAGGGCTGATAGACTAGTACCTACCTATGACCCTATAAGACACACAAAAAAACTAGGACTATTTTACAGAATCAAACATATGGCTGTACTTCTTGGATAGAGGGATGAAGCCCTGACTATGACCCAGATGGCCTAAGATCAGTGATCAGCTCAGATTCAGGATAAAGTAGGAGAGGAACCAAGGGAGTCGGTGCCTAATTTTGGCTTCCTCATCCTGGTCAGGAGGGGCACACACTGGGCTCATTGCAGTGCTGAAAACTACAGTAGAGAGAGGTGTATGGTGTTGAGATTTAGGAGATTGAGACATGCTGGGCTCTTTCTAGCTGCTTACACATGGCAGCCTTCATGGGCCATGACTGGGGATATGCATACCCCACAATGGATGGTATAGCAAGCCTTCATATCAGCCTTCCTGACTGAATGATAGTTGCATTCTGACCATTTCTTACCCTTTGTTGGGAAATGAGTAGTTGAGTTGTGGTGGCTGTATGGTTGTCAGACATGAAAGTAATAAAAAAGAAAACTATATCTCTATATTTATCAATATATATGAATATGTGTAGCTATATCTGTCTATCTATATGTGTGTGTGTATATATACATATATGTGTATATGTGTATATATATATATATATATATATATATATATATATATATATATATATATATACTTGTTTGTTTGTGACTTTCGGCTTTTCCCGGTTAGGGGTCGCCACAGCAGAACTCCGGTCCGCTAATGATTGGTAGCTGATTTTTACGTGCCGAGTTACCAGCCCTGAAGTGCAACCTTCAACGAAGGTACGCCCATTCACGCATGTCTCCATGCAGAAGACGCTCTAACTGAGAGTTGAACCGGACAGCGTCTTACTGTGAAGCGACAATGCTACCATATATAAATATGTTTCTCTCTCTCTCTCTCTCTATATATATATATATATATATATATATATATATATATATATATATATATATATATAATCTGATGTTATCTTCTTCTTTCGGCTGCTCCTGTTAGGGATCGCCACAGCAGATCAACTATTTCCATTTCTTCCTGTCCTCTACATCTTGCTCTGTCACACCAACCACCTGCATATCATCTCTCACCACATCCATAAACCTTATCTTAGGCCTCCCTCTTTTCCTGTTACCTGGCAGCTTCATCCTTAGCATCTTTTTCCCAATATACTCTGCTCCCCGTAGAGGTGGTTACTGACTTGAAACTGTAGTTTTATTGGCCACTAGGGGTCATTTCCAAAACTCCTTCATCTTCCTCTCTTTAAACTAGTTGCCTCATGGTTTGGGCGTCTTTTCAGGCTTGTTGGCTGTTGGTGAAGCACCCTCCAAGAGGAAAAAACGCTGAGAGAAGAAGGGAGCCACTTTTGAGATTTTAAGTATTTTTTCTCTGTTTATTTGCTAAGTTTTTCTGCATAGCTGCCTAGCTTGAGCATTTGCTGGCTTGTTAAACTTGATTTCTGTATTAGTAGCTGTATTTAGAGCACAACCAAAAGCTGTTTGCTGAATTTCCTGATGTTCTTCATTCCACATTGCTGCAGTCCTAACCATTGGGTAGTCCGCTGTCCAGTCGGCCCGAATACCAAAGTATATGGCTGACGTCGGTCAAGGCGGCGAGACTGATGTCAGGGTGTCAGGGTACTCACGCGCCATGACCATATCCTCATCTCAGTCTTTTTTTTGCCGCATGGTCCGCAGCAAGAGTTTCGGCGAGTGCAGGTTGGGTTGAATTTTCGAAATTTTCTGAAGTCGGAGTTTCAGACCTAATCAAAGTTGGTAAGTAATTCGAACATTTCTTTTCATTTGTTTTTTCAGTACCTCAGTATGAAAAACCGGAAAGAAAAGTGAATGTATGTGTTTTAGGGGAAACAGATACCATACTATTACCATACTTTGTTGTGTATGTACTTGTTGGCGGCCTGGAGAGCTTGTTGTGTGCCGTGTCTTAGGTGGCGCACTATTAAGACAAACGCAAGATTAGTGGAAGGTTAGCGACTGGGCTGTTGTAAAGCGTTGTAATTTGTCGGATGCTCCGGATGCGCCATGTCATTCGAACAAAGCAAAAAAGAAGCAAAGCAAGCAGGTAAAGAACCCGGAAGTCAGTTCGGGGTTGCTAGAAGGCTCAGTGGTTTCAGAAGAGCCAGTGGAGCCAGAGAGTTTGAGGGAGTTTCAGGACTTTACTGTTTGGTTGCATACTGTTGGGGGACTCAGGCAGGGCTGAGGGCCTCTCTTGCGGGGCTTCTTCCTTCTTCTGTTCTTGTTAGGCCTCTCCTTCTGTTTAGAGCCTCCCTTTTCTGCCAAGAAGACTACTTTGAGAGGTAGGCCAAGTTTAGCTTCAGTGGGAGCTTCTCCTCTTTTTATGGTTATGCCTAAATGCCAAATGATTAAGGAGCAGATTTTTGAGATTACTATAGAGAGTCTAGGCCCTGCCCTGAGGCTAGAGAGAGAGACAGAGTTTTGAAGGTGCCTCAGCTGAGTCTTCAGCAGAGAATTCCAGTCTTCTTCTTCTGAAGACTTGCATTCTGAGTTTCATTAGTTCCTGATTCATGGGATGATTTTCACCCTTCAGCTTCTCCTTTCATTTTTTCAGACTCAGAGGATCTGTAGGGAATGAGACTCTGATTTAAGGGGGATTTCTAGGATTTCTCTGATCTGAGAAGAGGTTCCCTTGTGTTTGTTTCTACCTTTCCTTACCCCCTTAGCTATACCCTTGTGAACACCTGCCTAGCAAGACAGTGGTGACCCTGATTTGCAGCCTTCTCCTGTGCCTCTTTTAAGGTCCCACCCCTGTGGTACCTATTCTCAAGTACCCATAGGTATCTTTTAAGGCAGACCCAGGGTTAAAAATCCCAGGCTCAGGGCAAAATTGTTTCTCAGGGGGTTAAAAAGAAAGAAATCTCTGTTCCCAAAAGAGGCTGGGGATAGATGATAGATGGAAAAGGAAGTTTATGGAAAGAAAGTTTATACTTCTTCCACTTCTAAGGAAGTCTAAGCTACACAGCTAAAAAATATCAAAATTAAAATTTCAAAATTAAGTTTAAGGTGGATGCTCTGGGCAGAAGGTGCATGCAGTTTGAAGCTGGATTTAGTGCATGTGTCTGGTTGGTGATTTAGTTCATTCTTCTCTTGTCAAAGGTAAGCACGGTTGGTTGATGTGCTGTCGAGGGTGGCTGTAGGAGGTTCTATTCCCTTTTATTCTGTAATGTTTTGACTGAGTTGGTTGGGAATTCTGCTTAAATGTGAAGAAAAGGATTTTGGATGCCTTTTACTTTCTAGTTGTGTAAAAGATTTTGCAGGTAGGAAGAAGCAGTTTTAAAGAAATTGGCCTACTAGTACAGCCTGCAGCTCCTTGCTATGATTTTGCAGTCTACAGCCTCCAAAGTTTAGCGTAATTTGCCTACTAAAAGGGATGGACATATCCTGGTATGTCTCCCAGTCAGAGGGTAGTTCTAGAACGGGGGGGTTCAGTCACTAAGGTAGGCAGACCTTAGGGGGGGAGCTTTTCAGATGCTCAGACTCTGGCTGGCAGGGGTCAGTTAGTCAGTTCTCAAGTAACCAGACCAATTCTTTTGCCAAGACAGTACATTCCAAGACATCCTTTGGAAGCATAGACTGTTCCTGGAAGACTGTAATTTTCATTTCAAGATGATGGTTTTCAGAGGCTTCACCACGTTTTTAGGAAATACCAGCTTCCTCTTCAAATGCATGCCAGCCTTCTTCTCAAAGGCAAAACAGGAAGGCTCCCTCCTTTTAGGAAAAGCCTGCCTCACAAGCAAATTTCTGTTATTAGTACCAGCAAGGGCTAGCAAGCAAGTCATCCCAGAAAGTGGGCCTAGAGGATTTTTATTCTGCCCAAGTTCCTATTATCTAAGGGGAACACTTACCAAAATTTTGGGATTTCCAAAATCTCAACACTTAAACTTTAAGGAAACAGTGCAGCAAGCTCAAAGATCTACAGATGTTTTACCTCTTGCTCTCAAAAGATCACTGGATGGTAACTTTAGATCTCAAGGAAGTTTCTACATTGCCTTCCTATAAGACTAGTGTATTGACAGTATCTTGCTCTCTGCGCTTTATTCTCTCATTATCAGTTCTGCATTGCCCTTTCTTCTCTCAGGGGCCAAGTAGTGCCTCTGTGAGAATCTAAAGGTTCTTACTCCTATGATAGCTTTAACTTCTGGCTAAGTGCTAAGAAGAAATAAGGGCTATTTTTGCGCAATAAAGTGGCTCTCTTGTACAGAAAAATAAGATCAAGTCTTCTATTTGGAATACGTCATAGCAGCAAGATATGTGTTAACCCCGGGACTGAGAAAAAATAAGTCCAGTACTTCCATCAACTAAGACACCCCTTGACAACTTCGTGAGACACAGTCCTTCAAGCCTTACACAGTCATGGCATCTTGTATTCTCGGGCTTCTATAAAGCAGTTACCTCCATCAACTATCTCTTCAGTCCTCATGTATGCTGGAGTGAGCATCCTTCAAATGGTACGGTCTATGCATCTAAGATTCTTGAAGCTTCCCAATTGACAACTAGCCATGAAGAGGAACCTGCAAGTCAAAGAATTTGTGTATGGTGGCCGCACTTTCTGGATTTGGACACACATGGTCAAATAATACGGACATCTAAATCAGAATTTGATGTGTACATTCCAGGAACTGTCACTGGGCCAACAGAACAAACGTCAGTGAGATAGCGACAGTAGTCAGATTTTAACACACAGGGGCCTAAGACTATCAGCTTGGTGGATCACCCAAAGGGAAGTTGATATTAATGCATACATGTTGCCACAAATGATCTACATAACAAATTCTGACAGACATGCTACACAGTCCAGTTTGCAATAAAGGTCCAATTTTAGAACACACACACAGGGCAGGTGCACTGAGCTCTAAACAAACACAACCTGTCAAGCGTGGTAAAAATCCAACACTCTTGGAACACACTCTATCCCTCTATGCAGGCAGAGTGGAGACTGATGCGGGTGTATTTCCAGCTTGCACAGAACTCCAAAGAACTGGTACATGGCCTTCAGGAGCTTCAGAAATCAAGACTTCTCCAGTAGTAGACAATTTCAGATCCCCAATTCAAGGGAAACTCAAAGATATCATTTTCAGAGTTTTGCACACACAAGTGGGGAACCTAGAACTTGATGGAAAGTCTTCCAAATTTCTTCCCAAAAAAATGGCAGCTCTGTGCCTCGGTTTCACTGCTCTCCTTTGAAAAGTGGAGTAAGGTTCAGCCAGCTTTTAACTGCTAAGGATGATGAAGTCCTCTCAGATCTGCCTCCTCTTAACTGGTACCCACTACTAATCAGTCAAGACTGAAGGCTCCATGGTTTTTACAACACATTCCACATCTGTTATCTCAGAAGGAAGATTACTACCAATGTCAAGCAGAAGCTTCACCTGCCTCAACCTTGATTTCACTTGATTATCTTTTGAGGAAGGCAACCTGCAAGGAAAGTGTACGCAGGAAATGGAAGATTCTTCAGGTTTTAAATAGCAGGAAAGATGCAGCAGAAAATGAATTTTTTTTTTTTTTAAGAGTGCAGCCAAAAATTGGAAGATTTTTTTGATTTGCACTTCAAAAATGGAAGAAATTTCTTATTAGAGGTTGTCCTTGAGATTGTCCTCCTCCATTTTTTTTCCTCATAATGCGTTCAAGCAGTTTGTTGAGAAAATGAATAATTTCCCTTTCATTAATTTCAATACTGTTGATTGGGGAAGCACAATTTTTGTGACCCAAGAATTTTACACCTGATTGCTTTCAAAGAGTTTCTTGCTGAAAAACTTAATATGGAACTTTTGAGCTTTTTGGGGTAATTGCTTGGGATCTCAACTTTGTGTTGGAAAAGGTACTTGTCATGGAAGACTTGCTTTGTTGAAGCTGAATTGCCTATTTTGTATTCTGAGTTTTTGTTAGCCTTTTTATCTGCAAGGTTTTGATTTTCCATGCTGCAGGCCCCCGTGCCTTCCTTTGCCCTTTTAATTTTCCTGGCCCAAGGTATTCATTTTCTTAAACCTTCCCTTTAGATGCCTACTTGGATCAGTGTGTATAAAAAAGAAAACTATTCATCAGCAGGCTTTTCTTTGTTTCATTTAAAATATCCTAGGCTGTGATTTTTGCAGCTTTTTATGTTTCTAGGCAGTTTTTGCTTGTATTTTCAGTTTGCTTTTTAAGGATTTGCAAGCAGTCAGCATTTGTTTGTTTAAATTTGGATAGGCTTGGATTCCTCAACTGATTAGCAAACTATTTCTACTCTATGCAATGCTCTTTGCATTATTTTGTTATTCCATTTTGTATACTTTGAGCACACATTCAATTTCCTCTCATTCACAAAGCTAAGCCACTTTTAAGGTAGCTACCCTGCATGGCAGTGTTCTATATTTGGGCATTACTACTCCTTTTGCCTCTAGTGCATACCTTTGGTTTCTGCTTACCTTTTCTTCTAAGCTCTGTGCACTTCATTTTGAAGAATCTATCTTGCAGTTACCCTTGCAGGGCTTATGCTTCCTTTAGATTTGCCAGCCTCTGTGATACTCTGATTTGGGATCCTCCCTATACTCTTTTGACTTAGCAGCAGTTGTGATAGGGTCTGCAGACACATGGTTGTACCTACCTATAATATATATTGTTCCTGTGTTTACATTTTTTGGGTCCAATTTGCCTGCCCTCTTTTCTCTGTGCTTTTGGGGTATGTTGTTTGGAGGGTGTTTGGTTATTGGTTTATATATTTTAGTCTCCCATGTTTGGGAGCATGTGTTTTGGTTTTTGGTCATGCTTTATTTTAGTAGGTGGCCTGACGACATGGGTAAGAAAGACTTTAGATATGATGTCATGCGTGAGTTAGTGATATCTGACTGGTCTGGACAAGTCTACTTTTGCACTTAATTTTAAATCGTTTTTTTCTTAAAACTTGCATATTTTCTGTCCTTGACCTAGCACTCTTGTGTGGGGTCATTTACAGCACTGTTATAACTTGATATTACTTGTGAACCTCTGCTATCTCTGAAAAAACAAAAAAAAATCTTGCTTTTTCCCACTTTTCTGAGAGTTAAAAAAGTTCAGTTACAGGCTTGCTGTTCCTGAACTATTTGAAAGTTTCTGTGACGCCATTTTTGCTTGGGCTAAAGGAAAGTCTCTCTGTTGATCAGTGGCAGTGAATAACATTGAGCAGCTTCCCTGCCCCCCGTAGAGGTGGTTACTGACTTGAAACTGTAGTTTTATTGTCCGTTATGGGTCTATTCCTGCTTCTTTCCAGCCCCTGCTATCAAGCACGCTTTAACGTGCTTTAGCGCGATTTAGCGCAGAGTTGCCACTAGAGCAGCATCGGGCAGCGCCGGTTAAACAAGGTTAAACTCTTTCTGGCTCCAGAACCTAAACAGTTTACACCTTCACTAAAAAGTGCAGCACTTGTTCCAAATAGCTTTTTCTTCTCAAAAAGCTCAGCACTTGTCTTATAAGCATATCCCTTGTCTTATAAGCATTCTCTTTGCAGGTCAAGCACTCCTATATTATACAAATCTCTCACTAGCAAAACCCCCCAGGAGTGCCCACTTCCCTGCTAAGCCCACTACTTTTCTGCCTCATACCAACTCATAAATCTTTCTAGCATGTCGAAGGGTCA
Source organism: Protopterus annectens (assembly GCF_019279795.1). Lineage (NCBI taxonomy): Eukaryota > Metazoa > Chordata > Ceratodontiformes > Protopteridae > Protopterus > Protopterus annectens. The sequence continues at coordinate 1,696,049,310 of NC_056731.1, forward strand.
GATGCTGGCGTCCTCTCCTGCCCAGTTGGTGAATCTGGGAATTCTGAGACAATGTTACAATTGCCTCATGTACACGGACAACCCTCTCCTCCTCCCACGTAACACTAACACTTGCGAGACGCAGCTATTTAGCCAAACTGGAGGCTGAGCTCTCTCAACTCAGGACTGGCAAGACCAGGCAGGAGGAGAAGGCAACTACACATACCACAATACCAGTCTCACATAACTCAACCACACCACTGAATCAAACACATAAACACACTAAGACATACTCGAGGCTCTGAGTAAAATTTACCTAAACAGCAGAGGCCTCCAAAGCAGACACCCAAGCAACTGCAAACTCAATACACCACACAAACAACACATAAACAACAAAATCAGTGTGCAAAGCAGTCACTGCCCTTAAGGCCAAATACAACACAAAACATACTTGTCATAGGTGACTCCATAGTCAGACACACTGACGTCCCACTCACCAGGCTGAACAAGGAGAAGGTCACGGTAAGCTGCCTATCGGGCGCTAGAATCCGCCACATAACACAAGCACTCAGGTCACTCCACGGCAGGTACAAGTATGACACAGTCATTGTCCATGCTGGTGTGAACGACCTGAGACGTACCTCCCTGGACTACATGAAAAGAGACATAGAGGAGCTCTCTGATTATGTAGCCCAGACAGGTATGACCCTGACCCTGAGCAGTATCCTTCCTTCACCAAGAATGATGCCACAATATAGTGACAAGATGATCAGCTTTAACAATTGACTTAATTTCTGGTGTCATTCAAAGGGGATCCAGTGCCTGTCTGCCTGGGATGACATGCTCGACAAGCCACGCTGCTTCGCAAGGGACGGCTTGCACCTGTCACCCCTGGGATTCCGGATTTTGGCTAAGGCTCTTTCCACCCCCATAGTGCCTTTTTTAGGCAAGGCTCAAATTCTAAACCTACCACCCTAGAAAACAAAAACGTGAAGAAACTAAGGGTAATGCTGCTCAATGCCAGAAGTCTAAATCTCAAAATGCATGCACTCGAGGCCCTTCTCAGTATGGAGAACATCGATGTCTGTGCTGTGACTGAAACCTGGTTCAAGGCTCCTGAGAGCACCCCGGCACTATCAGGTTTCATCTCATATCATGTGTTCCGGCCCCAAAACCCGGACCACACCACAAAAGGAGGGGGTGTATCCATATTCATCAAGGATACCCACACCTCCAGGTTGGTGGCTACGCACGAAGCATCGGAAACCATCCAGGTGTAATTAACCATAGGCAAAACTGCTCTACAATTTGTAGCATGCTACAGGCCACCCTCTCAAACTCAGGAAACCCACACAGCCTTCCTGAAGACACTGGAGGGTATAAATGTATCTCCAAACACCATCATATTGGGTGACTTCAACTACCCGAATATAGACTGGGAACATTACTCAAGCCCAAACTTTCTAGCCCAAAGGTTCCTGGAGTTCATAAATTCGAATGCCATGGAACAACTAGTCACCGTCCCCACAAGAGGAGAAAATATACTAGATCTCATCATCACGAACATGGGGACAAAATGCTCCACACCGGAAGTATATCCCTCATTGGTGAGATCAGATCATAAACTAATCTCACTAGAAATCTACATCCCGCCCCCACCCCAAACAAAAAAGACCACAGTGAAGAACTTCTCTAAAGCAAACTTCACACTACTCAAGACAGGTGTGGTATCCTTCAAGGCCCCCGAGCCAATGGAAACCACAACCCAAGCTGCGGAAGCTCTTACAAATGCCTTCTGTGAACACCTTCAGGACTGCATGGATCAGGCAATCCCAAATAAAACCAAGACTCTTTCCACCAAGGGCAAACGTCCAGTCTGGTGGACCCCAACCATAAACAAACTTTACAATAAGAGGAGAAAGCTATTACATGATAGAGCAAAATCCCAAAAAGGGAAGGCATCTTTGATCAGCACTAGCAAGAAACTACGATCCCTCATAAAATCATCCAATGCCAACTTTGAGAGAAAAATTGCCATAGATTCAAAAGACAATCATAAGGCCTTCTTCAGCTATGTCAGAAACCTGGGTGGAAACTCCCAGATATGCTCAAGTTTAGTCCAAAATGATACAAAAATCACTGAACCCACAGACATTGCCAACATACTGGCAGACAGGTTCAGCGCAAACTTCACCCCCCCTCTCCCCCCCAAAGGAAAGATAACTATCCCAACTGAGACTAGCCTCCCGGACATCTCAAATGCGCAGGTGAAAGCTGCTCTCTCTAAAGCTAAAAACACAGCATCAATGGGACCGGATGGGGTCCCCGGCTGTGTGCTACATGAACTCAATGAAGAACTAAACCCGCACATAAGGCAGCTGTTTAATCTTAGCCTCACCACAGGATATGTGCCCAAGGAGTGGCGTACGGCAACTGTGGTCCCACTCCACAAAGGCGGTGCCTCTACGGACCCTGGTAATTACCGCCCCATAAGCTTAACAAGCCTGGTCAGCAAAGCTATGGAGAGGATCATAATGGAACTCATAAACAAGGACATAGGGGACTTGCAGACCTTGGACCCAACCCAGTTTGGCTGTCAAGGGCAGATCTTGCCTTTTGAACTTGGTCGACTTCTTCGAAACAGTCACCAAGGCCATTGATGAGGGAAAGGCAGTCCATACAAGCCTACCTTGACCTTGCAAAAGCTTTCGACACAATACCCCACTGGGGTATTATAGAGAAACTTACCAGCTTAAATGTAAACCCATATGTCACAAGATGGGTTGCAAACTGGCTAAAGGACAGAACCCACAGGGTTAGAGTTGCTGGAGCCATGTCAGACTCCAAGCCGGTTACAAGTGGAGTCCCACAGGGCTCAGTCCTTGGCCCCCTATTGTTTGGCATCTACTTCTCAGAAGTACAGGCAAACATAGGAGGACTATGGCTGACAAAGTTTGCGGATGACTGCAAACTGGGTGCCATAGTGGATAGTACATCGGACACAGACATCCTTCAGAGGGGTCTCACGGAAACTGATAGCTGGTGCCAGAGCCATGGCCTGAAGTTAAACGCAAAAAAAGTGTATAGTCATACCCTTCGGGAAAAACAAGGTAACCTCAAGCTACCATATAGGTGGCAACCCACTAAGCACAGAAGAGGTTATCAGGGACCTTGGGACCCAGGTTGACAGTGGCCTCTCGTTTGATGCTCACGTTGCTAAAGTGGTTCGAAAGACCTTCTACATTGCCCACCTGATCATGAAGGGATTCACATCCAGATCAAGTGAGGTCATTGTTCCCCTGTACTCTTCACTTATCAGACCAATGATCGAGTACAATGCCCCATTCGGGATGTATCTCACCCGACACCTGCAGCAATTGGAGAGACCCCAAAAGTTCCTCACCAAAAGGATAAAGGGACTCCAAAACCTGACATATGCTGCCAGACTGAAGAAACTCCAACTCTGTTCAGTTGCATACCGTCTGCTCAGAGGTGAACTGTGCCTGACATACAAGGCCATGACCAACCCGGAATTAATGGACATGCTCCACCTCAAAAAATCCAAATCCACCAAAACCACTAGAGCAAGAGACTTAAACCTTAGCACGGATATAAATAGGACGTGCTGGAGGGATAGATTTATCACCCAGAGACTCCCCATGCTGTGGAATAAAATCCCGGTCCATGTGAGGCAGAGCACCTCGCTGGCTCTGTTCAAGAGAAATCTTGACCGGTGGATGGGAGATCGTAGGTTTACCCCGGGAATCATCTCTGTGTCACTACTGGACAGAGGCACAACAAACTAATGGGCACAGTATTTCTAACATAAGGGGCGGCGTAAGCCACATAACTTTTTATAAATGCCCTAGGGCAGTTAGCCTAGTATAAACCTATGAACCCATCCCTCCTCAGCACATGTCCAAATCTTGCCTCTGTGGCTTTGTCTCCAAACCTTCCAACCTGGGCTGACCCTGTAATATAATTATTCCTAATCCTGTCCATCCTCTTCACACCCAGTGCAAATCTTAACATCTTCAACTCTGCCACGTCAAGCTCTGATTCCTGCCTTTTTGTCAATGCCACTGTCTCCAACCCATATAACATAGCTGGTCTCACTACCCTCTTGTAGACCTTCCCTTTCACTCTTACTGGTACTCGTCTGCCACAAATCACTCCTGACACTCTTCTCCACCCACTCCATCCTGCCTGTACTCTCTTCTTCACCTCTTTTCCACACTCACCATTACTCTGAATTATTGATCCCAGGTACTTAAACTCATCCACCTTCGCCATCTCTACTCCCTGCATCCTCACCATTCCTCTGTCCTCCCTCTGTTATCAATCTCCATTTATCCTTGACGTATGGGACTCTGTTCCAACTCATGGAACTGGCTTGGCTGTTATAACAGCTTGCGAGAATGAAAAAACTCTCGAGCTAAGTCCCTACCCAGAATGTCCCTCTCTAAATTACCTCAGATCTCATTTGCCTTTCTTCTACATAAGACATGTAAGCCAAACTCTCTTTGAGCTAAGTGTAATTTCATTACTTATTTATTTATTTTGCATTTGTTGACTGGGCTAGTCTAACTGAATATATTTCCATTTTCAGTAGAGGCCCAGGGAGAAAAGCTCCACATAAAACAAAGCCAAATATTGCAACTACAGATACAGTTCACTTATCAGACAAAACAGTTGTTTACAAGGTAACATAGTAATTATGATAGATAAACAAAATAATTTTTTTTTTTTTTTTGAACAAACAATAGTAGAAGAAAGAAAGTATTTAGAAGGGTGTGAGACATTCCAAAATCAAAGTTGTGTGTACGTCACAGAAGAACAGATAATTATTTACAAGGCAGTGACACATTCGTAAAGTCCGTCCTGGGTACAATTATCCTAACCTATGAGAAGAATGGGTTTTGTACAGTCTCAAGTTAGCTATATGGTCAGATTAACAGAGGGGAAGAAGGTAATGGTCTTAAGAGTAGCTATGAGGTGAGTAGTATTTAGTGCTAGACCTTAGGATAACAGGAAGAGGGATCTTAGTCTGGGTTGGTACAAGGACATAGCCAGTGGGTTTTAAGGTATGTTTTGAGTTTCTTTTTGAATAGTGGAAAGAAAGAGATATGAGTTCACTAGGAAGTAGGTTCCAGATTTTTCCCACAGTGCTAGAGAAAAGAGTATCCCCTGCTTTATTGTTGGGTTTTTGTGTAGATACTAGTAGTTTATTTGCTGAGAATAGGTTTGTAAGATTTTTATATGGGGTGATTAGACTGGTGCGTTTTGGTGTCTTGCTTGGATGATAAAGGGTCTTATGGGCAATAATGAGTTGGTGGAATAGAATTTAATTATGCAGCTCCAACCAACCGAGTTGTTTCAGATTTTGGCAATGGTGGGTTCTAAAAGGGGAGCCAGTTGCAAATCTGGCAATGTTATTGTAGGAGGTTGCCAGCTTGTTGAGGTTGTTTTTAGATAGATTAGTGTATATAGGAAAGACATAGAAGAGAGTAGAGATAAGGTTTTACATTTTGTTTTATATTTGAAATTTAATTAAACCTACCCAGTTAACTTTTCACTTTCTGTTTTTTCTTCTGTATTACCTCTTCCTTTACACTTAGATGATCTTGCCCACCATTGTTGGTAGTTTTTCCTGTTGCACTGTTGTATTCTTCTTAGTGAGTGAGTGTACTGTCTTTTTTTTTACCTCGTGGTATCTGTTTTACCATCGCTGGTAGCTCTATCCCTTTTGCCCCTACTTCTTGGTAGTTCTGGCTACCATTGTTGGCAGCCCTTTCTCTCTTTCTTCTTTTCTAGTGTTGATAAAACATAAACTGCGGACTCTGCACGACTTATATTAAAACAAAGAATTTATTGGTGGTAAGCGCTTTCGCGTACTCCTGTACGCTTCATCAGACCATAAAACAATGCTGTAAAACAAGCTATTATATACTCAGACTTTTCCTATAATTAATTAATTAAGTTAACCAATTTGAATCAATTATTTAAATAAGACTAATTAAACTTTAAAAACCTTAGTTAAGGCAGTTCACTTAGAACATTGCATAAACTTGATTCAGAAAAATTCATTGTTGCAAAGTTGCTTAAACATCAAAATAATTACTGGTTATAGGCTATGTAAACTATCCTACTCTCCTCTAGCTTGGAAAAACATTAAAAACATATAAATATAATAAATATGTATCAGTTTCTAAAAGCTTCCACTATAAATCATTTTGAATTTATAACAAAATGTAGAAACATATAAACATCTAAAAGTGTGAATACATGGACTAAGCATTGATATGAGTATATATATAAGTATAAATACTATAATAACCAATTCTTAAAAAACATGTAACAAAGGTTTAAATGTTTTCATAGAGCATTTAGAATCTAGTCTGCTCTGAAAATACCATATATACAATTGTTAAAAACCTTTCTAAAAAACATTCCTTATGCTTCAACATACTCTATCACTATAAAACTTTAAAGTTGTAAAACAACCGAGGAAACGAAGATATATGTGGACTAGCAGAAAATTTGTTTGAATAAAAGACGCTAAACAATTGTGCCTTTTCTGACAAATGCAAAACCAACCTTCAGACCTTACACTGGGTGGAATAAAACTAAAGTATGTGAGCTAAACTACATTATTTTAAAGTAAATATATGAACCTCTAGGACATACTACCTTCGTGCATTAAGGTGGGGTTTAATGGAAACATAGAGGTTCAGGCCTGGAGAATGATGCCCTCTTAATCTGAAAATCCATTTCAGTTCTTTAAGTTCCAATAAGTTGATGTAATCTCCACCTCTAAAACCTGGTTCAACTATTTCTAACACTCTAAAAACAAAGGAATGTCCAGGGCAGTTCAATACATGCTTCGCTAAGGCATTTAACTCATTCTGTTTTTTAATGTCATAGGTGTGATTATACACTCTATTTTTAAGTTTCCGTTTAGTCAGGCCGACATAAAAGCTGGACATTTTATACAAGTCGCCAAATAAATCAGACCTGAACTCTCACAAGTTGCTGAGAATCTTGGTTTAAAGACATAGTTGATTTCTGGGTGTATAAAGATTTGATCATTTGTGATGTATTTGCAATAACTGCATCTATGACAAGGGTGAGTGCCTGCATTCTCTGTAGGAACTTGCTCCTTCCTACCAGATCTATCACATAACATTCTCTTAAGATTTTGGTTACTCCTATAAACAAAATGGGGAGTCGTACCTACCAATTGTTGTGTGAAAGGGTCAGAAATCAGCACTTTCCAGTTATTATTAATGATTCTCCTGATGTTCATGCTATCATTTGTGTAAGTAGTCATAAAACTCAACGTTTTTCTTTGACTAGTTGGATTCATATACTTAGCATTGCAGATAGACTTATTAACTGAGGGTAAATTTATACTCTTCTCTTCTTCTAGAACCTGAGTTCTAATATTTTTCACCATTGTTTCATTGTACTTTCTGTCACCAAAGATTTTTTCCAGTGTATCTGCTTCACGGACTAAATCCTCTCTGTTTTTACATATCTTGGATATTCTAAGGAATTGGCTCTTAACTATCCCTTTGAAAACATGCCGAGGGTGCATGCTGTCATAACACAAAATGGAATTTCTCCAGCAGGCTTTCCTGAATAGGGTTGAGCTTAGCCTACCATTAATAATACTGAGGCTTACATCCAGAAAATTTACTACCTCATATGACATATGAGCTGAGAATTTCAAATACGTTGTTGTGGACTCCAAATATTTTTTGAATTCTAAAAATTCCTCTTTGGAACCATCCCAAATCACTAAAATATCGTCCACAAAACGGTAGTAAGCCAAGATTTTTTTGTAACATGGGTGAGTGAAAATGAAGTCCCTTTCCCACTTATGCATCACCAAATTGGCATAAGTGTTTGCACTTGGGGTGCCCATGGCTACCCCTGATATCTGCAAAAAAGTACGTTCCTCAAAACAAAATACATTATTGTAGAGAACTAAATCTAGTAGCTGACAAAGGAGAATGATATCATTATTCTTAAAATGTGTGTGTGAGGATAGGAATTCTCTCACTGCTTGGATTCCTTCTATATTAGGTATGGAAGTGAAGAGACTGGTTACATCTAAAGTAACTAATAAATGTTGTCCTTTGATCAGATTCTTATCTAGAGATTCTAAGGACTCCAGAAGATGATAAGTGTCCTTTAAAATATTTGGAATTACATTAACTATCGGTCTTAAAGTTTTCTCCAAATATACAGACATCTTTTCAGTTAGCCATCCTTCACTGGCTACTATCGGTCTAATGGGGGGGGGTATCACTCCTTTGTGCATTTTTGGCAGGCCTTTGATGGCCGGTAAAAAAGGTTTTTCGACATTAAAGTAGTCATACAATTCTTCTGTCACCTGGCCACACATAAGAAGATCATATATATCATCCCTGACCCTGGTTAAAATTTTGGATAGCTCGAGGTCGTTTATCTCTTTATAAGTGGTCTGGTCACTAAGCATATTGTACATTAAGTTTTGGTATGTTACTTTATCGAAGATGGCAACCCCACCTCCTTTATCTACTGGTCTAAAGACTAAACTGTCATTATTTATCAAACTGTGCAAGGATGAATGTAAATCACTTGACATGTTGAAAAACATACATTTTCTGTTATTATTCTTGAAGTAATCATACAAATCATTTTCACATAATTCTATAAACAATTCGACATGTCCAGGTATAACAGGATGAAAAGTGCTTTTCTTTTTAAACTGGAAACTGTCTACATCGACAACATTAGTTTCTGTTGACTTGGCTTTAAAAAAGATTTTTAATGCTATTAAGCGCCCAAACAACCTAAGGTCTTTCAATATTTCTGGGAGCTTACTCCTTTGCGACGGGACAAAAGACAGTCCCTTATTAAGAACTTCTTGATCGAAAGCGGAAAGCACGTACCTGGACATATTGAAAACAAGTTGATTACTTATTGGTTGTATCTCCTTCTCTGGAACACTTCGCTGTCTTCGGATAGCTTTCTTTTCTTGGTCCAGCTGTTTCTTCGTTCTCTTACTGGCATTAGCTTTTTTATCGGAAACGGTAAAAAAGCTTTACTTTCATCTTTGGGGATGGCTCCTAGGTTTTTGTGACAGAGCTTGTTGCGGTACGCCTCCTGGTTAGGAAGGGGAGTTGATGTAGCTGCTTCAATTGTGGCTGGGGCAGGACCTTCTGGTGGTGTAACGAAATTTTCCCTCGAGCTGTCCTCCTGGTTCCCTCTAGTAGTTGTAGATGCCGGTTCTGTGACCGTTATGATGGTGTCATCAAACGGCGCCGTGTTTGGAGCCTGCATACGGGTATTGGTGTTGGTAGGTTCTCTCCTCGGCCAAATAAAGACATTGCCCGAAGTAAAATCTTCGAAGTCCCGTTGCAGCTTCTTTTGTTTGGTTTGCTGCAACCTAAGGGCATATGAGCTGACTTGATTAAACAAGCTATCCATTCTCCTTTGATAACTATCATCAGTGAAGCCTTCAATAAGTTCTTTTTGTAAGTTATTAATTTTGGAGTATAATTCACTCTCCACAGGACTGAAGTAGTCAATTATTAGTTTAACATACTGCATACTAGCCTCTAAATTTATTTCTTGCCATCGCTTAAGTAACTGGGGATGAGTATCACCATAGGAAGGCATACAGAGTATGCGCATTCCTCTTGGAATAAGTTTAAAGCGTATGCAAGCTTCCATATGTTTTCTTTGCCAATTAAGGCGTTGATATTTATACAAGTCATTCTCTAAAGTTTTTATCTTGTCATTGAACACTTCAAGTCTATCATTGCTAATCTCTACAGTATTACCATTCGGTACTTTCA